>NW_017257841.1:548776-554787 GCF_001594055.1 Mycetomoellerius zeteki | reverse complement strand
AAGAAGTTTATTCTTCGCCTATTCAATCAGAGCAACATTTGAGAAATCGTATCGTAGCTGCAGCGAACAGAATATCGCAAGAACAGTGCCTGGCTGCTACAAGAGCCGTGTTTGACAGATGCAATGCTTGTATTGCTGCAAGAGGTGCACATTTCGAACAAAATCTTCATTAAAAAGTTTATAAATAAAATAATTAAAATAATAAATTAAATATATTTTTTTCTTTTTTCGTGATTTCCTGCGAAACAAAGCAAAAAGGAGCATATGTCTATAGGACTTTTTTTCTTAGTTTTTTACTCCTCTACACGCTCCCGAAGTTTTGCCATTTAATTTGGAAACACCCTGTATATACGCCGGAACGTCAGGATTTCTGTAGATGAATATTTTGTTACAAATATATTCTTGATTTATCTAACAAGTGCAGCTTTCCTTTTATTAATGTACTTAGTTGGTTTCCTTCATATTAACTTATGAAATTCTCTTTTATGGAAGAAATATGAAGCACGTATACGATCGGACAGTCGAATTTGTTTTCCGGATTCAAGCAGAATCTACTCAGTGTTGCCGTTTCTTACAAAGGCCGTCTTAAAGGGGCAAAATCACAATATTTAAGGTTCTTTAATTCTGTTTTGTATGGAAGGGATGTGCGTCTAATATAAGAAGAGAAAGTTTGCTGTTTGTTTTTACGAACATTGACCCTGTCGTACATCGATTATGTACATACTCAGAGTATGTATATAACCGATATAAAGTATCGAAAAGAGCGATTAACCAGCATAGTCGACGTGTGTCATATTTTGCTTTTAAACTTGTCGTCGAAGGATATATTTGTTTGATAAAAAAAGTAACACATCTTAAAATTAGCAATTTTTCAAGAGAACATTTAAAAAATTCTGAATTGAAAAAAATTATCTTTTCTATGAGCAATCATTGCGAATTTGATCAGAAGAGTAGATAGAGGACATTTCTGCTCTCTAGCGTTGAATTGAGAGAATTAAATGTATTATGCGTTTTTCCAACAAAAAAATATACATCATATTTTAGAGTTGATTTCCTGTCATTATGTTAAAAATATTAATTTTTGAGTTGTGTCACTTTTCTATCAAATAAGCAATATTTTTATGATATCCAAGAAAGTCTGTAATTCAATAGTTTATAAATTTGATAAATTGTTTAATAATAATACAAATATTTTAATAGTAATATAATAATAATATAATTTAATAATAATATGAAAATATAGATGAAATTTTATAAATTATAAGTTCTTCTTTTATAAAAACTGAAAGAATAAGTTAAATGCTTTCAAAAAATATATTTGTAAGTATTTTTAAATTTTAATTAATATCTTTTAAAAGAATAAGACATGCCGAAGAATTAATTCTCTAAAAAATATTATTTTTTGTGATCGCGAGAATCTAAAAGTAAAGAGATAAAATTATAGACTTACTATAAAAAACTTAGACATCCATTGTCTTGCGGATTACAAATAATGTAATTTCTCATGTTTTTTTTCGATATCTCTAACGAGGATCTTGAAGTAAATTTGGGAGGTTGTTTTATTCTCCCTAATAAAAAAAAGCGGATCTAGTCTTCTAAACCGGTCTTGGAACATACGGACTGAAGACGCGGATTTCGTTAAATGCTCATGTTTGATCGCGATATCTTACCGCTTCTACAATAGTCTCATGCGGACTACATTATCGTGGCGGTCAGATCGTAGATTAAATACGTATCGACCGATCCGAGCAACATATTCGTCGCACAAAGTTGCAACGAAACGTCACGTCAAATCGTGTTCGTTAGGTGAATGATATGACTTGTCCGAGAGCGCAAATTTCAATGCGAGATGGTGACGTGGCTCCACGTGAACTATTTTGGGCCGTACCAGGCGATCTTCGGCGACTTCAGCTATATTCTTTCCCTTTCTGTCTAACGTCCGCTCTCTGACGTCGCGCGATTTCTTTGCGGTCTCGAAAGTTGAACATCTTCTGAACATATCCGTGTCGTACATTTTCATGGAGATACTCGCGCTTGATCGATGTTGAATCGTTAATATCGTCACCAGACAGATGTAGCAATTAATCATGCATTGATATTTTCTCATTATAATAACCGTCTAAATCTACAGTTTCTTCCGGCAAGCATTAATTATATTGGTGACGATGAGAGTCACTCGTGACATTTTGCGTTATAATGTCAAAATAGTCAAGTAACAGTTTTTCTTTTAATTTGTGAAGAACTTGTGAATGGATCTCTGAATTTAAATGAATTTTATCCAACTGGATCAAAATGAGAGACGGGTGTAGTTTAGAAATGTGCATAGCGTTTATTGTACAAGTTAACGTATGTGGTAAATCCGCGTAATTATAATGGTTGCATAGATAAAAGATATTTATGCGATAAATATTTATTTATATTTTTAATATGCAAATATGTCTTTATTTGATTTTATTTCAATTCAGATTTGAAGTTAATTTATATTAACCCGGGAACCTAATTTTTTTTACATAAACGTCACTGATGTGTTTTTTACACTTCAATTAAAAGTCAAGCAATTATTAATTACATGATATATATTATTAATTGTCCTACAATTTATTAATATTTCAGATCAATATGTACATAGATTTACTTGATATTTTCTTGAAAAAGGTAAAAAATAAAACATAAATGTGGATTCGTTTTTAGTAAAGAAAATTCTGAGATTAAGCTTTATTTTTTCGCTGCTGATGTAAAAATTACTCCAGGTGATTATTTCCAGGTGTAAAGCGAATTTTTAAATTACAGGCTCTAGTCTCTTATTTTAAACTTCTCATTTATTCACCTCTTTTATTAACTTGTCCTTTTAAGTGGACTTATTAACTTTTGAAAATTATTGTCGCCTTTTGAAAGCCAAAACAGACTCTTAATTATCATTTTTATGTAACACAGTATTATTCTATTTATCGTTCTATGAATTTATTCCGATCGGGCACATTCCTCGACGAAACATGAGAATTACATCAGCGTTTGCTCCTCCGTTTTATGAGAGTACAAGGATATCTTGTTCAAGCGCTCCTCTATTGGTGGCATGCCAGATAACTCGTCACCAGTGTCAGTAGCGTATCTCCACCAACGCTATTCCGATCCGATCATTATTCCTGTGAATTTCAGATATTTAAAATTTTTTTCTCAAATTATATATTTCTGTAGCTAAAAATTTTTTAATTATTCGCGATAGTTATCGATTTGACGACGAATATTTCAACTATGTACGTTTCTGTCGACTCCCTGCGACTTATCCCATTTGCAGTCTCACCGCAATAAACCGCGACGAACTGATCCTTTTGCAGAAATTACAATACCTGCGACTTCTGCGGACTACCATGTGACATGAAACTTAATAATCATACTGCGTGTCGGATATCAAACTATGCAGAGTCTAGTCTTCGTCGCGAAAAATGTGACTACAAACGCAAAGTTTCGGTGAAACTTCGTTTAGCTATTCGTCTTTTTGAGATCTTCAGTTTCTCAAAGAAGAGCGGCTTTTAAAACTGTAGTTCCTTTTTCTTGTAAAAGAATCTTTTGGACCCAAAGATACCAGGAAGATACCTCTGACTCATTCCGTACGACGCTCATCAGGATGTCATCAACAATGAGCGTTATCGCTTGTTGGCCGAAAAATTCCATTCATTATTTTCATGCCTTGAATGGAAAGGGACCGATTCTTGTTCATAATGTCGGTGACCATTTTTCCTTATAAATTGGATGATTCCTACATGATTCCTCATACAAACAAACCGGGCGACCGGGACACGTTGTTGTCTACGCGAAGAAAACAGGCTTCGTAAATTTAAATGCTCTTCAGCATTCGTCTGACACGTGGTGGTCATCTGTGTGTGCAACGCGTACGTATGTGTGCACGGCGACGAATTCCGTCTCTGTTGAGGAACACCGGAGCGAGTGCGTGCAACGCAACTCTCCGTGCTCCCGAGTAAACACGCGATAGCCTGAGCAAGCCTAAATAGATAACAGCTGATACGGGAAACGATTATTTAATTTCCAGTTGACTTTCTCACTTTCTTTCTCTTCCTTTCTATCTTTGTCTTTCTGCCTCTCCGCTGCGCAGCCCACCGCCGTTCGATTACGTGTGTGTGAACGCTCGCTTCTCGTTTAAACCGCCGTCAAGGTTACGTGAAATTCTTGCCTCGCCTACTACTGGCTTTTAAACTCTCCTCTCCCTTCTCAGGTTGGACCTCTCTTTCCAGGTTGGACCAATCGTTACCGATTGAGATATTCACGTTCGTCGACGTACGAAATATGTGAGAGTATAAAGTTTCAGGGAGACACCATTTCCTAGAAATATCTGTTTCATTGGAAGTGATAAGAATATAGAAAGATATAAAAGAGGAAATAGTTTGATCAGTTATCGTACACTAAGCAATGATAAGATTGATATTAATATCTATTCTAATAACCTCGTTAATAACACATACTTTCGTTGATTACATCTATTACGAATTTCTATTTTTATTTTATGACATAATTAAGTTTAATAAATTATATTTAAGAAATTATATTATTATGATAAAATAATTTATTAAACATGACAATGCAGAACAATGCTAAGACTAATCAAATCTAATGATGCGTTTCAATTTTTTTTTATTTAAGAGAAAGAAAGATAGATTAACTCCAGTAGATCCAATCAGATTTAAGAAAACATATAAAGAATAAATTATAGAAATTAGATAAAAGGATATTATCTAAGGTAGCATGGAAAAAGTCTGTCGCGTGCTATTGCGGTTGAGTTGTTAACGAGATGTTAAAGGGAGTGGAACGGTGTTTCGGACACACAGACGCCGTAGCTGCAGGTGCGGGAAAGCGAGAGGGAGATAATCAGCGCGTAAAACAGTTGAAATGTTGGTCGAGGGAGTAATTGCTGTTTTTTTTTTCGAGGGCAATTCAACGGGGCTGTAAAAGCACGCGGATAAAAGCCGCTGTTGATGCTTCACGCCTGGTGCTTTCCGAATCGTGCAACACGTGAAAAAAGTGACTAATCATCAATAAATAAACAGGAAGGTGCCAGGTAAGGGCGTGACGCACCTGCATCACGGTACTGTGCACACGCCGGTCAAAACACTGTCGGAATGAATAAATTTCCATCGAATCCACAGGTAGCAGTTTCGGAAACGCACGTTTATTCATTTCGTCGCGGTTGAGATTTTTTTTAATGGACGATTGGGGAAAAATCGCTATTTCGATGTAACTAAGTTACTTTAACAATCCTCAAGCAGCTAATTATTTCGATAATTCTCGATTATTTCTCTTTTGCCTTTTCAATTCGAAAACAGCTATGCTTATTATATAGAGATTGAAATGATTGATGATTAGAGACTGAGACGAGTCGTGCTTAATAGATGAAAAATTTGTAACAATAATAATAAGATTTCTCGAGAAAATTGACTTGTTGCTTGTGAAATTTATATTGGAGAAATAGAATGAATCAGACTCAGAACGGAAGTAATGTACGGAAATAATTGGAAGCCCCTTTGAACTTTGTACAGTCCATAATATCGCGTGACAATAATTATTATCGTTACTGCATTAACTGCATTAATTATTTGAAATTGAATGAAGTTGTTTAGCGTTCAATATCGGGAAGAAATTGGAGAAAGAAGATTCTTCGTCTTTGCATTTGTGAGGAGCTGAAAGAGTCAGCTCATCGATACAACGCGAAATTGCATTCTGGCGCAAGCTGTACATATATGGTATAATACAAAGTAATGTTAAAGATCCAGCGCGCTACGCACGCGGAACATACGTATCTATACATCCATCGTGCGTGCAGCCTCGTATTCCGGCCGGGTGGTTGGCGACGTGTTGCGTCCGCCGCTGGAGCGCGGGCATTGAAAAGGGGGGAGCAGGTGAGGGCCAGGTGCGCGCCTCGCCGCGGAGTATAGTTCTTTCGAGGGGTGGTGCACCGGGCCCCGTGGCACAGCGCGACGAGACGCGACGCCCCGCGGCAG
>NW_017257841.1:484032-548744 GCF_001594055.1 Mycetomoellerius zeteki | reverse complement strand
CCCTTTGCCCGGAGCCGTGGCCAGGGCATCCCCCTCCTCCCCGTTTCTCCCTGTCACCCTCCTTCCCCGCGAAGTCAGGAAACCCCGTGGAAGAAACGGCCCCGGGGCCCCCGTTTTCTCTTGACGGAGGCCGTCGTCGTCTCCCAGCGTGTAACGGGCGCGCGACACGTGCGAATATTGTGTACGCCGCGCATCGCGCATTTGCTCGAAAGTGCACGCGCGGACACGGGGGAGAAAAGGGAGCACCTTTGATGCAGCTGGTGCCTCTGACCCCTTCCTTCTTCAGAGTCTTTGTTGTGAGAGGCCAGTCTTTCTCGGACTTCGCAAGTCCCAGGAAAACGCTGCCTCTTGTGGGATACCTCAGTGATATGTCGGAATACCGTTGTTCGATGCCTCGATGTATTGACGCCTCTCTTACAAAGTGTTTACTATCTAGAAAAACTGGAATTTTCAGGAATTTTGTTCTTCACCTTTGAATAGCAGGGATTTTCATGAAATGTTATCAGTACTCAGGGAAATTTTTGGAATTTTATTTTTGAATTTAAATTTTGTCTCTTTCTGAAAACATTTTTTAAATTATTTATTTTTTCTTAATAATGCGAAATGTCGACAATTGATTAGCAAGTTTTGGCATACATCAGCACATATTTACGTACATACATTTTCATGTGTCTCGCAAATTTTGGTTTAAAAAATCGGGATGACATAGTAGATGGCAATAATAATCAGCAGAAGAAAGTAGCTAACTGATAGGTATACTCCTATATAAGGAAACTCACTACAATATAATACCAACAATGTACTAGATTTCGCGGCTTTTATTATAGAAAATGATAGATACAATCTCGTGAAATCCCTATTTTCTAATAATTTACAATATATAGTTTGCTTGCGCTTCAATTTGTATTAATAATTTGCATTAATAATTTGCAAAAATGCATTAAAAAATTCTATTATTTGAAATTTTGAACAAAATTACACGAAAACTTGGAAATATTTTGCTTTATTTGATTCAAGATTTGAATAAATACTTCGTTTAAATTTCAGCTTTGTCTAGAATTGATAATTTTACTTTAGTATCAGGTAAGAACGAGCAGATAGGAATCAGCGATCTCGTAATTTGGAGTAAAGGCATCGATAATATCTTACAATTAGTGATAATTTTGCGACATTCCTTACATTATTATGATGTACGATAATTAATTTTTATTAAATATTATATTTAAAAAAAGTTTTTATATTGTTTCGTTGGACGTTTATATTTTCTTCAAAAAGTCGATATTGTAAAATTTCGACTTTATTTTAAGGTGATGTCCAATATTATTACTGATATTTGATATAAAATGATATTTGATTAAAAAAAAATAAAGTCTGGATCTAATTATTTTGTTAATTATTTTTTTATTAGACTTATAATTCAACTCGTTATAATGAATAATACAGCTGAAGACAATCTAATGTAAATATCGAAACATCTGGTTTGTACATACTTATATTTAGCCTTTTTATTTTTATTTTGGATCTTTAAAGTTTAATATTCTTATTTTTCTTATCGAGTATTTATCTTATCGAAAAACTTATCGAATATGTCTGAATAACGTAATGTCACACGAAACAGACTTGTGACATTTGTGTTAGGTATATAGATAAGCCGAAAAAATTGCATCAGAGGATTAATTTGTACCTTTATCTGCATCTGCATTCCCCTCTCTTCACGTGCCATCATTATCGAAGACGATCTTATCATTGCGATAAGAGCGATTAACAAAGAAACGCGGCAGCACGTAAACGCGGAGCTACCATTACCACCGAGAGCTTCATTTCGCTTAATCGGTCGATCTCGCAAAAAAAGAAATCGTAACAGAAAGGAATCGTGTGCACCTGCCCGCTACGATTAGATGCAACAGGCGACGAGTTCATTTGCTCCGCTTTGTCTCGTTCCAGCAGCACGTTCGCGCAACGTGACGGCCGCTGTCTTGTTTTTTCAACAATTCGCTAGCCTCAAAAGCTAGCAAAGGGATCCATGGTCCCGAGGCGCTGCACCGGGCTGCAGCTGCCCATCTGCCTCTGTAATTAAGCGAGCACGCGACTTAAGCGTACATGCGCCTCGCGCTAAGAAACGCTGTGTTCAGATAGAAAAATTATTTTATTATTGGTGCTGATATAACACATTCTAAAAATAAAGAACAAGTATAAAAATATAAATATTTAAAAAAAATTAAACATCAAGGTAAATTAAATTACATAAAATATTAGGTTAAATAAAGAGATTAAATTAATTTTACTTTTCACGCAATAAACTATGAATTATTTAAAAAAGTGAATTATATTTTATTTTTATTCGATTGATTGCTGCGAAAATCTTAAAAATAAATGGAAATTACAACAAGCGTGTGTATCTATAATAATCAATCGTCGGGTTACGCTCAAAATGTATTTTCTCCTAAAAATATGGAACAAAATAATTTCCCCAAAAAATATTGTAAAAGTATCGGTTTGTATTCAACTTCATTTTCGGCTTTGTAGCTAAAAATAACTCGGAAGTTATTACAACTCGGGATATCGCTACCACATTGTTGTTGCCACATGTTATTGTAACCTGTTGCGTCCATAACATACACCTTGCGGCCTTTTTAATTCATCAAAAACCTTTCCCGATGTACCATACTTTAACATGGATGAGTGACAGGTGCGTCGCTTTTTCTGCCGAATTACTTCCGTTTCGGGCAAGAAATTAGAGCAGGCAGTAATGAGTATCTCGAGGCGCGTTATTGTCCAGTACCGAAGCATTACCGTATCGGTACATCATGAGGAATGTTCACTTTATGCGTTTTGAATGACTCGAAATATATAAAGTGGTCAAATACTACTTAAAATTTTTATTCGGGAAAGATTTTGTTACCTTGTTTGTACTACGCAAACGAATCTTGTTTTGCTGATCCGTCCATATAGTTCCCAACGTTAAAAAATTTGTTTTGCCTTCTCGATAATAAAATCACCATTTTTCTCAGTTTTACTATCCCGCTTATCCCCCGATAGAGGATATCCGGTGGTGCACTCGCGGTATCGCCAGCGTTTCTACAAGCGCATTACCGGTGACCAACCTGTGTGAATCGATAAATGGCGGATCACGCGAGAACAGTCGGCCAAGCAACCGAAGGCGCGACGATAAATCCATTTACGAGCAGCGTGTAACTATGATCGTTAAAGAATTTAATGGACACGCCTCATTAGATGTCCATTTTCATCGCGTATAACCCGCTCGCAAAATGCGCACCTTGCGCACCGATCGCACAACAGACACCCGCGTGCTCCATCTTTAAGCTGGCTGCCGGGCGACAGGTGCGTCTCGCTTTCTGTCGTTTCTGAATTTCTTTTTTCTGGCGGAACTCAGATGAAAGAGACGCGTCCGAGAGCCAGCTCTCTCCTCCATCTTTCTTTCTTCTTTTCTTTTTGATTTTCTTCCTCTCCCGCGACGAAGGAAACGCGTCCCTTTTTGTCCCCGTGAATTAACGACTTGACCTCAGTCACTTCTCCTGAATGAAGTATAATATTTAGCCGCTACAAGGATATGGTTTTCCGCCGTGACGATTTATTATTGATATTCTTGCATCCTGTAGTAGGTATGGCATAAATACAAATGTACAGCTTTGAGAAAGGTGTATTAAAATATTTATACACGGAGAGATCATAGATGTAATATGTAGTAAATAATATTGTTGTGTATAGTATATATAACATGACACTGTTATATGTTACATCTAAAAAGTATATTGAAATTGCATGGTTTCATTATATATTATAAAATTGGCAACTATACGATTGATTATTTTGTTATATCAAGGTATTTACTAATCTGGTATTTTCAGGGAATTTCTTGTTTACCTTTGAACCAAAGATTTTTGGATGGAATCTTATCGGTAGTTGAAAAAATTTTTGGAATCTTGCTTTTACATATATATATATATATATAAATTTAAATTCTATCTGTCTGAAAACATTGTTTTTTATCGTTTTTTCTTGATAATCAAGAAAATGTCAAGATGATGACAATTGGCCAGAGCTAAGTATGACATAAGCGTGCACGTATTTACGTACTTTTCGTGTTTCACAATTTTTTATTAAAAAAATCAGAGTGATAGTAAAACATAATACTTAGAAGAGAATAGCTCACTGATAATATATTGTAGTGAGTTTTCCCCAAATATTGATATATAATTTTCGTGGTTGCAAATATAGAAAAGGATAGATAAATTCGTGAAATCCCTGTCTGGTACTAATTTTCAATATACAGTTTGTTTGTGTTGCTCTTCAATTTATTTCAAAGTTGCATTATATTATATATAAAAGATTCTTTAATCTCTTACCTGGAATTTTGAATACATCTGAGAATTTTCCGAGAAGGAAAAATCTTTTTTTTACAAGATTTCGGTAAATACTTTGTATATAAATTACATATAATAATTAAGTTATAGAACGTTGTTTATCGTAATTATTACGATTAATCGGAAACATGGCCTTCGGTGTCTATCTTATCGAAGTGTATTTCATGCGAATTTTTTTCAATTCCTATTATTGAGTATTCGCCGAATAAAAATCAGCTCTAAACTCGTCCAGCTATCGTCAATGCCGAAAGGAACCGCGATAGCGCTGACACGCCAGATATACGGCGAATTATCTCTTAACGACTTAGTGCGATGTCGTGAGAACGTTCCGCAGGCGGTTATGCAAAGTAGTGAGAAACGCCAATGCCAGACGGGAGTCGCGCACACGTTGCCCCTACGGCGAACGAAGTAATTTCGTATTCGTTCCGTTAATGGGGGGTAAATCCTGACGTTGTCATATTAATTATTTTATAATATAACCAGCGGATCTGGTCTTCAAGGAATTAATCATGATAGTGGCGATGAAAAGGGGAATTAATCACGTTATTCCTTTCCGTTAAGGGAGCGTAACAGTTAATTGTGCACAAGAAAATTAATTTTTTTCTTCTGGCGATTGCGCAAAACCTTCGCAGAATTTTGGCATGGTAATTCGACGATTTCTAGCGACTAGAAGGCATGCCTTGCCAAAAGGCGACGGTTAAAAACAACCTCGAGACGGTCACCGCTCCCACCGCTGATGCCCTCACGGTAAAACTATGTCTAATGCCCGCACGTGGACGAAATACGCCGTGACAATACCACACAATAGATCGAACGAATGTCGACTTTCAGAGGAGAGTACCTGCGCGCCTATCCAACTTTTCGTAAAGATAGCCTAAATGCTTCCGGTTTTTTTAGTGAGGTTGGCGACTAAAAATACTCTGACCAGTAGAGTTATTCTGCTGGTTTTCTATTTTTAATTGCCACAAAATATCGCGATAAAAATTGCTACAGTAGTAAAAATTTTAACTTTCTTTGCTAATGTTTTTTCGTAGCGCTTATTATGTAGAAAATGTTACAAATTTCTTATTGCTCTATGCGCATAGACGGAATGGGATATAATTATTGTGCTCATTTCAGTTTCGCCCATTTAATTAGAGAAGAACAAACGCGCGACTGGAATGTTGCTCGATTGCAGACATTCGAGGACGAGCGACTCGCTGCGAGCTGACTTTCTAACTTTGCAAGCTAATAATAGTCGGTTTCGTTCTCTCATCATTCCTGAATATGCAACAGGTAGCGATATATATTAAATTGCGGTAGAATCTCTATGATATTCGCAATGTCAGTTAATCGCATGCGCTTTTAACTAACACTATCATTAACAAAATCATCGTACGGCATAATTATGCAGAATGATAAATAATAACAATAGTTATGCAGAAATGATACAATATATTAATAATGAATAATATCATATAGATGAAATATTCGTTTCCTCTTGCTGAATATGCGTAAATATTAGTCGAGTCGAGGCCAAGCAATATGTCACGAGTCGCCTTTCTAACTTCTAAACCAACAGGCAGCCGATTCTTTCGCTGTCGCATCGTGCTGGCCTCGAGTGCGGATGTGACGTATCGGTGGCACACAGCATAGCCAAATCCCACCACATGTGCGACGCGAAAAGATCCGAACGAACCAAAGTTCCGAACTCGCGAAATTGTCCTGAACTTTTTACCGAATTGCCTTTTCTAATCGAGTTTTTAGAGATATTCATGTCACACTTTCTTAAAAAAAAATATAAGTAAAAGGGAACACACTGTAATTTTAAAGAAATATTTCTTTGTTAAGAAATTTAATGCTGTACAGATTTTTTTACGGAATATCGGTGCGATTTTTGTCAGTCAGCAATATATTAATTGGGATCTTTTATATATGAGACAGAGCTTACACGGAGAGAATTTTTTCTTAGAATTTACCTTGAAAATATGATAATCATGGGATAACATTGTATTTCGAAGAATTTTAATGTAAATCTCTCTCATTCATTAATAAAACTACAATGAAGTATAAAATAAGTTTGATCAATTTTACTGAAGTGCATGATAAAAATCTTTAAAATATTGTATTGTACCACAACTACCATATTTTCGGGGTAAATTTTAAAAGAAAATTCTCTCCGTGTACTTTATTAATTTCCAATTAGATATGAAATTAACCATTTGGTTCCTTAGGTGGGCCTCGATTGTTTTTCTTTATTTTAGCACTTTCACCCGATGTTTGTTATAACGGTGTTCGCCGAGTGAGACGAGCGCGTTTTGACCATTCTTAATCTCGCTATATATAATAAGACGAATTTTTTTGGTTTGTTAATTGCCATGCGGGTACCCGTACTCCAGGTATACATGCGTATCGATATTTTCCTGGAAAGCTTCTGGTGGGCCTTAATTAAGCCTGCTTGAGTCACATTATTAGGCGAATGTCACGGAGCAAATGGAGATTTGTGATGACGTCGTAAATCATATTTGACGCAACAGTTGTATCGTCGTAAGTCAAGAACGGATCTATCTCTTCCTTCCGGTAATAGGTTATTTCCGGCAATTAATTTATTTAGAGATCCCCTGATTTTTTATTAATATAATATAATAATTTTTTCTTTTATTTTTAATTTTTCTTGCATTTTTAATAATATTTTATAATACTATGTATAAATATCTAATTTTATGATATTGAAAATAGAAATATTTCTATATGAATGAATGAACGGATAAAAATAAAACATGATATATATATCTCATTTTCTTGTATGATATTCTAAGAACTCACGCTCAGACTCCATTCTGAATGGACAGTCAGTAGTTACATCCGGTGCTACGTCAGACCGAAGGCAAATCGAAACCGGTGTTATGTCTTTTAAAAGTAGTGGGATATTATCGGTGTAATAGTGCTCCAATTTAGCCAGATATATCTTCTTATTATAAATATAAATCTTTTATAAAAGATATACTCATTCATCTCTGTAAAATGAAAAGCAGAATTTTTGTAAATTTACGGCACAATAATATTTGTAATATTACAATAATATTTTTGATGGCAAAAAAATAAAAAATTTGACGATGACTATATATTTAATGAATCGCGCAGTCGCTGGTGAATTTATGGCTTTGGTAAAAATTAAAAGGCGGATTAGAAACGGGTTATTGATAACAGAGAGGAAAAAGCCTCGTACAGTTATTATAGCAACCATAATTCAGAGTCTTGAAAGATCTAAACCATACCAAGTCTCAGAAATCCCGATTGAGCTATCCACAAGTTTTGTCGACTGAAGATATATATCTAATTCAAGTTTTATTGCCTAATCCGCGGCTTAGTATTCCGATCTTGGACTAATTGCGAATTCATTAAATCGCCGGTGGGCTCTTATGGCTTCTGTGAAAATTAAAATCCCGCCGGTCGCAGGAGAAATAAAAGCACGATGGACGGCGGCCATGGAGCCAGTGTTCCGGTTCCAGTCGAGGCGAGGAAAGGAAGAAGAGAGGTTTCTTATGTGCGAAAAAGGACCCGGGGTATGCTCCGGTAACCGGAGCAGATGTGTCCCGCAAAAGGCGGTTCCTGGAAGTAACCTCGAGAAGAGCCAGCCTCATTGGCGTAGCCGACGTCAATTAAATCGGATCTCTCCGGGTCCTTCGAGGGGGCTCGTAGAGTGGATACCCGCTTCTCCTTTCTCTCTCGGCACAAGGGACCCGACGTTGAATTTTCGGCTATCGGCGTTCCCCATAATTAGCTTTGTGTTGGCGGCGACCACCGAATCTGCGCGATCGACCGCGAGACGCGTGATTAGGTTAAAGGCTGGTAAACGGAGTCGGCGTTAAAATTGTATCTTTGCGCAAAAGGTTAAATTATATAAAACGGTTTTTTAAATTTGCTGCACATGAGATGTACAACACATGATAAAGACATGTATATGAGAATAAAATTTAAATATCACTATTAAAAATTATATATAATTGTCTATAAGATTTATATATATTAATTCATTTGCGTTTTTAATTTAATATATTACAATGTAACAGTTGTTGTGCACTATTATTATTACATATTGATATTCATCTTTTTTATATTCTTTTCTTCTATTTGCGTATACTTACCTCGACTTAAACTTTTTTGTATATCATATATCATATATCATATAATCTTTCTTTTCTTCTTATATCCAGTTTAGTCTGGGTGTTCTCAGATGATCTTCGACCTAGAAAGAAGATACCGTCTATCTATTAATTTATCTACCTGCAGAAAACTCGTCGCAGGTAGAAATGTCACTTATTGCTGGCCTTTTGCCTAATCGCGGCAGCCTAAGTCGAGCCACGCCAATGGCGAGGCTCGAGGAATGCATGGACGGTGATTCTGGTTTTTGTTGCCAGTTATGCCAAGAGGGAATCTGGCCTTTGTACTTTATTTTTGGCCAGAATGGTAAACACCTTGCTCACAGGCACTGCCCTTCGATCCTGCACCGCCCTGCCGTCTCCTTTCCTTTCAGTTCCTCCCCCGTTCTCTTTCGGCTCTTTAACCACCTGTGGGATTCCGCACTAATAGAATTTTTCGAGGCTAGCAATAGGAATCGTACAGATACAATTTTATTAAAAAATCTAAACGACTTTGATGAAATTTCATTGATCATATTTTATTATAATGTTTTCTAATTATATTGTTTTGAACGCCAAGTTTGATCAGATGTATTAAATTGTATGTTAATTGAGTACATGTTTAAATATGTATAAATTTATTTCGTGTTATCTGGAAGATATTGTGAGACTATCACACCGTATCAAAACAATTTTGCAGTAACATTTAAAACATCAAATAATGATGGAGCAAAAATCTTCATGATTTAAAAAATTTCGTTTCAAAAGTAGTTTTCTCGAAATTATATTTCATTGAATTAATACATAAGCTACATTTTTACAATAAATAATTCATATAATTAATACGCTTTATTTAAGAAAGTAATTATCAGCTACAATTTCGATATATTGAAACTTTCTTCGTGCAATTTTTCATTGAAATATACCTTGTAATTATGCTGTTTGCGGTACGATGTCGAAGAAATATCACCTGGATACCCTGCGTCTCTTAAACCGCTATTCTCGGGCCTTTTGCGGCTCTAGAGCTTCGCCTCGTATCGATTCCTCATTGCGAACCAGATAAATCGGCAGGCCCCTGCTTCTCGGAATCGACCAGGTAGCGCGGCACGAGTACAACGGGGCCCTACCTCCACGATCTTTTCCTATTCCCGTTTGATGCTCCATTGTTCTTGTACCGCTGCTCTAGGCACACTTCTGCAAAGAACTCGGCTAACTCAATTTTTTTATTCACCTTCTTATGATCGAAATCCGTGGTAATTGTAATTCAAATTCAACCTAATTTAAACTACATGTGTGAAAAAAAAGTTGAGAAGCATCATTCTTTAAATAAGATCACAAAACGATTTTCTCGCATCCCTTCCGCTACTCTTTTCTCGATCCCTTCGCGTGTTCGCCGACCACCTGTCAGCGATTTCACCACCCACTAGCCGAAACCAACATCATCTGGACGCCCTGCGAGCCAGATGAAGAAACAGAAAAAAAAAAGAGACGACGCTCCACATCGACGGAACTACGTGGATACGCGGTAATTACGATTAATCATCGTAATTATACGCGTTCTCGCTCATGAGACGCTATCGCGACGTACTATCTCGTTTTCCTGTGTCACGATATTCGCGCATCAAATATTATAAAAAAGGAGCGAGTCACATATGTGTCAGGATTATCTTTCTCACGCTCAGGAAAGCGGGACGCCGAGGTGCGCGATTCAAAACCGTGCGAACATGATCGCATGGACGCGCGCGCGCATGCATGAATGGGACGCATAAACGTACCGCATTTTCCCCGCCGATCGATCGTTAGTTATTGACCTAGCCATCGATACCGCCGTGAATGGAGAACGATCATAAATTTGCAGACCGGAAATGCAAATGTAAAGCGCCGTGAAGATTTTTTCATACTTTTATGGTAACGCAAGACATCTAGCATAATTACACAAGTGTGCATAATATGTACCATAATTATGCAATATCCATAATTTTATCTAATATATTAATTAAGAAATTAAGCATCCGGAAAATACTATTGAGATAATCAAACCACTAACATTATTTTAAAAAATGTAAATTATATTTTTAAAAATTCTTATGGAGAGTATATATATATATATACATGTATACATATATATACACATATATATGTATATTTTTTTTTCAGAATATTCCAAAATTTGCGACTCAAAATACTATAACAGGAAAGTTTTCAAAAAATTAAATAAAAAAATTATTTGTAAATATTTATTTTAAGCAATATTTTTTGAAGTACATTCTTTTTGAAGTTACATCATTATATAATGATTTAAATATGGCCAATTATATGCTACATTTAGATAGTCACCTGTAAGTATTAGTGAGCACGCTGAAATGATCGTTCACCAACAGTCACTAAACTTGCACGCCATGGACAGGTGGTTGTCTAAAATGTAGTCTGTAATTAGCTGTATTTAAACCCTTATTATCTCAAAAATTACTGCTTAAAATAAAAATTTATAAATAATTTTTTTACTTAATTTTCCAGGAACTTCCTTGCCAGAGTATTGTGAATTTTAGGACATTCCGTATAAGATATATTTCTTCTTTTACTTTTTATATTTTATTATATACATATATTGAAAATATGATGTATTCCATTTTTAATATTACCTAGTACAAAAATGCCACAAAGAATGAAACAGGAATCTTATTATAGAGAAAAAAGCGCTCTTTTCACGCTTGATCATAATACTGATTTTATCGGCACATTGCAGAAATAAATTTAGTGCAAAACGAACTTTATTAAGGATTCTTTATTCTTGCCAATTTTATCAATGAACACTCTTTAACTGTATTATCATACCGGTATCGTTTCGACTGGAATCTATCGCGATTGCAGAAGTGATTAATCAAACAATAGCGTAATATCGGTATGACAAAAAGATATTTTATAGTAGTAAATATCTTTAAATTAACTTCATTAGATTAACTAATTAATTAAATTAACTTATTAGAGTTAATTAGAGATCGCCACAGATTTATTGAAAATCATTGTGATGATATTCATAACAGTCTTCGCAATCACTTGATTCGTATTGATCAGTTTAAACACAGTATCAGAGATCATTTTGCTCAAATCCACATTCTTTTTATCATCTTTGTAGAGGCCCGTCACGTGAAACTGTGAACGACAGGAAAGAAAATTTTGTTAAAAAATGAAAATTATGACAAAAATGTAATTACAGTTACATTCATATACATTCTGATTAAGAAATGAGAGACGTTATAATGACTTAAATAACGGCTTTCATTACATGTAAAATGTTGAACTCCGATAATTTCAGCTACAAATTTGTTGTGATTTTTCCAATTAAAATAAATTTATCAAAACGTAGATAATTTAAATCAATTTTTGTAGAAATGATTAAACTAACCGACTTTTCAGTCATAATCAACTTATTTTATTTTTTAATTGCCTAATCTTTTTACCGTCTACATTATTATTTAAATATATTTTGTTGGACATATAAATATATACTTATTAATCAAAAAGTTTCTGGGAATTCAATAATAATTTTTTCAGTTAAATGAGTTGTAGATTTTTTAGTTTTTTCCATAATGCTGTTTGCAAAGGATTCATTTCTCTGCAAGTACGATTGAATCGCCTTTTTATATGTGAAAAGCATGTGACAATATAATTAATAGCAATTTCCTTGAATAACAACTAATGTAATCTAGAAATTAATCAACATATTACGAATTTATTAAATTACTTTTTATGATTTTTTAAAATTAAATATGTGTGATGTTATAGAAAAAATTTATAGTATAAGTTTACATAAGAACTCTTCGTTTTGAGAGATATATGAAAATTATCAAAAGAATTTTTTTAATTATATATATTTTGTTTTCTCAGAAATTATTTAAAGATTGTTAACGTAAAGTGATTTATTTTATGTACGATATTTTTGCAACAGTTTAATCGTTAGGTGCGATTCGTGATCACGATCAAAAAGGCAAAAAAAATTGACAATCTTGTAGCTTACAATATTTACTTACAATATTTACTTACGTCAAATGCTCCCAAGCCAATAAACATTTTTTTGATTTCGTTAATTTGGATTTTTCCACTCTCTACTTTAAAATTAACGAGAATTGTAAATTTGAAGTCCTTCACGGCTACACTGAAAATTAAATATATCTTTTCTTAACTTTAAATTTTCTACGATCTCAAATTTTTATTTAAAAAAAATTATCGATAGAAAATGTGTCTTGTTGTAATTTTAAACTTAATTATAAAGTAGTATGTGACAATAAAATTATTTAAAATTTTAAATATAATCAGAGTTTCTCTAATAAAAATTAGGATATAGCGTATTCTCTTTTGTTAAATCTACTATATATAATAGGGAAAAGACATGAGAAAAAGAGAGAAGAAAAGTACACCGAAAAAAATGTACTAAATTTTAATAAATAATTATTTGAGATTAGTACTAATATAACATTCATTTATGGAAAATAAGTATTTGTTAAAGAAAAAATATAATAGTTAAATCAAATTAATGATTCTTGTACCAAAAAAATATATATTTACATTTCATAAATATTTAACTGGAACGATTCAAATTTTATTAACAATATTAAATACAGTATCTTTTGAGACCGTTAATATGAATATACAATAAATCAGAAATAAAATTTTTATTAAAACTTGATACATTTTTCTCTCAGTGTAAGACAGTAAAATAGCTCGCTGCTTTCTCACTCTATCTCACACGCTCGTTCCCTATTAATGGCGGACGCGCACGAGAGAAGTATCCTAATTCTTATTAGGGAAATTCTACTGAGCGGGATCGGCATGTTTTGCACGAAGCATATAATTCAATCACGATTTAATAATGAGCCTTGTCACAGTTGGCATCACCAGATAAAGTCGTGAAAACGTTAAATAAAAAACTGCTAACTCATTAGATCTGTTCTTTTTAAATGAACTTCGCGCAGTTTATCTTTTCTCTTTTTCCCTTAATATGAAAAAAAGAGAAAAAAAGAACTATGCAAGAAGTTCGGTTAAAAAGAATAGGCCCATTGTCAGTCATTCCAATTCTCATTTTTTTTTCACTGCATATTTCAAGTGCATTCAAGTTAAATATACAGATGAAATGAAATCAAAAACAAACGTTCTTTACGAGGAAAGACCACCGACTTTTTCTCTCTGCATCTGTAGTTTTTTACTTATTTAATATATATATATATATTGTGATCGTCTCTGTGCGCGCGCGACACACAGAATAGAACTTTGTTTATCTGACATGTCAGGGGACAAGATAGTTCTGATAATCGAATAGTTTGGATAATAGAGGCTCACTAACCTTTCCTTTTATCAGTATATTAGTTTCGATAATAAGAGTTGACATTCAGTAAACTGAAGTCAAGCTTCTATTATCCAAATTACGTAGCTTGAGATCATTTGGAAGATAAGTTTGTATTGAATACGAATTTGTTCGTATGGAGTACAGATAAACGGAGGTCTACTGTGTATAAATGATAATTACAATATTGAATATTATTATAATAATCATATATTATAAAATTATAATGATTGAAACCCTAACATACTTTCGCTAAAGCTTAGATTTCTTTTTGTCTTTTACTGGCGAATAAATGAAACGCAAAAATTGGCAGCAAGATTCCTTTTCGCGTATTATAGATATTGGAAAATCACGAATTCATTGAAATATAGTAATTAAATTCTCTCAAATGAATCAAATACTTACTCTGTTCCTCCCTTTCCATTAATTTCGGTATTGTTGTTTCGGTTGATAAAATAATTGGCTCTTGCGATTATCGATGGCCAGTTTAGGTCGAGGTTGAACACCAAATTAAGTAGATTGAAGTCAGCGTCGTTAATTTCAAACGCGGACAAGCCAGTTACATTGACGTTTGACAAAAACCCGAAACTGGAGACATGACGAAGATGTTTATACTTTGTTCTTTATATGATATCTAATAATGAAGTATCGTTTATAATACGTTGACTACCATGCCATACGCGATTCACGTTAAATTAAAACATTTCGTCTGGCCAAAAACTGTATTTTTAAAATATATCTCTCTTTAAGAGAGAGAGAGAGAGAGAGAGAGAGAGAGAGAGAGAGAGAGAGAGAGAGAGAGAGAGAGTGTATATAATCTACTGCATGAATAAAATGACAACAATTTAGAAGATAACAAAGTAAAAGATATTGATTAAAAGTTTATAATCATGATAATATCTTTTGTTGACCTAAGGATGAGTATATTATTAATTTAACGTGTTGGCAGTCAACGTATTTCTTTAAAAACTAAACTGACACAGTTTATCCGTAACGAACGGATCAAGAACCGGAATTCCAAGCGTATTATCTCCATTTTGCATGATGGGTTTTACTTTATTTTCGAGGTAATCTTTTAACGATGTGTTTTGCTGGTAAGTCCCTCTAACTAAAACTAAACATATGCGTCATATATAACTAGTGCTTAACATATTATTATTATTATTATTTATTTTATTGTGTATTAAGAGATTGCAGAGTATACACAAATGGTGAGGCACCAGCAAAAGTACTGCTACTAAGTCTTCCAGAAAATGAAACGAGTTACAAGTTACGATTTATAGAAATGTGACTATACAAGAAAACGTATCTTGTTAAATAAACCACACGAATAGATGATACTCGAGCAGTAAACAAGACAATAAAAGACAAGAATACTTAAAATATA
Source organism: Mycetomoellerius zeteki (assembly GCF_001594055.1). Classification (NCBI taxonomy): domain Eukaryota; kingdom Metazoa; phylum Arthropoda; class Insecta; order Hymenoptera; family Formicidae; genus Mycetomoellerius; species Mycetomoellerius zeteki. The sequence continues at coordinate 533,510 of NW_017257841.1, read as the reverse complement.
AATGCAAGAAAGCATAATTAAGGTATTATTACACGCAGAATTTTTACAGAGCATATAGAGACAATTAAAATAAACAGAATTTTTACAGAGCATATAGAAACAATAAAAATAAATAGAATATATACAGACATATATTAATATAAGGAGTTCGAACGATGTTGATATTTAACATTGAATAATAACAATGTTGATAATATTTTTTTGATAGAATATTATTATTAAAAAAAGAAAATTTAAAAAAATTAATGAGGTACGGAAAGATCTATGTGCGGAAAGTGACATAAATACGAAATACACCGCAAAAAATTGTACAAACATTAACCATTCATAAATAGATTTATTAAAAAATAGGTATAATGTCTAAAATGTAAAATGTCTATCAAATTTCTTCCCGAAAGAGGTCAAAAACAGACAGCTAATAAATAGAATATTGAAAAATGGATCGTTTAAAAATAGACAGAGATAGAATTTGATATCATTCGAAGATTTTATTACAACAGTGGACTGATAATGTAACAATGTGCAAATAAATATACTTCTTTCGTCACTTCAACTTCAAAATTCGTTTTTTTTTGCTTTTATCAAATATGGATTTTAGCCCACTGTTGTCGTAAAATCTTTAATTGTAAGGACAACACATTTCTAGAGAAATACTGTTCGATACATCTTCAGAAAAATATTAGAGGAGAAAAAATACAAGTATCTACTTACAATTATTGTTGTTCTCATTCGCCCAAACATGGCAACAAATTAAGATAAGTCCGAACGCTACGAAATTCATTTTCCTACACAAAGTAGAAAACAATTGATTCAGCTGTTTTTGAAGACGAAACGAGTCAGAATATTTTCTTTAATATTCTGATTCGCTTCGTTTTCGAAAGAATTGGCCACGAATTTGTTACAATCCCGAACAGTGAGCATTCTTGCGAATTAACGACGTGGTATAACATACATAATAAATATTAGGGAATGGAAATCTCAGGGCCACGATCGAATACAGATTTTATCGATCGCCGTAGATGATGGATCTAGTTCTACGAAACTCTAACGGATACGAATATTAATCCGATGAGTCACAAATTTTTATTGTTTCTGGAGAAGTTCTTTAGAGACGCTTAACGATAATATAATTAATGGATTGGAACGTACCTGGATATTCTTGGCGGAGAGACTCGGGCGTATTAACAAGTTACCGTACAAATACCGTACATTTGACACTATAGACTGGATAATATTAAGTTGTTAAGTAGAAATACCTTCGTGATAATTATATACGAATTATTCGTAAGTTGAGTCATTAGTACTTAAGTGCTACAATTGTCCTTGCACTTGCATGACTCATATTTTATGATAAGAACTGCGCAAATTGTATTATTATTGAGAAAATTATGCTACGACCTTATTATAGATAACGATAATCAGGTGACGGTGAGTTAAGTAGGTCGGTTGAAGGTACAAATATCTATAAAATTGCGTGCGAAATTAATTCCGTTAGAATTAGAATTACAGATTATGAATGATATGTTGCCTTATTAAATATTGTATATAATTAAAAAATATATATATAATTGCACCCTTATGGAGGTTGTACATCGATTGTGAAGTACATTTGGATCATTTGAATTCCTAAGGGCGATTCCCAAAGGTAGGAAGAGAAAGTGAAAGCGTCATCTAGCTGCCACCTGCTTTCCCATGACCCATGATATACTTCGGTATCATCTTTTTACCCTCCATCCTGTACCTTTCTCGTTTTTTTTATCTTGATCCTGTCATTGGATGCCGAGTATCGATTTATAATGCACACTAATAGGGAACGGAAATCCCAACACTATGGACGCGAATATAGATTATCATCGATTGCCAAAGATAATGAATCTGGTTCTACGAAACTCCAATGGTTTCGGAGTACGAATATTAATCCAACGATGATTCGTGAATTCTTAATGTTTCTCGAGAAGTTCTTCGGAGATACGAAGAGCCGCACTTAACGATAATTGATGAATTGACAAAAATTAGATATCGTTGCAGCGTTGCCTGAGACTCCTGCAACATCATGCAACGCATGCGTAATATAATAATGCACTTTAACGTAATATGGAAATTAGTATGGTTGTGTCGCATAGGTGGAGGGTGAATACATCGAGCGTCTACTTTATTATCAGAATGACGCGCGACACCGGGCACGCTTATCGTCGCCGATCGCGTTCGGCAATTATCCCCCTTCGTGAATCATTACGCGTCGTTACGTTACATGTACATACGCATATTGTAACACGCGTGCATGCGTGCGTACGTGCACGCGCCGTGAGTGCACTCTGAGACGAGTGACGGGCGGGATGTGCATCGTCGCGCGGAGCGTTTTACATGTATAATATCTGCCAAGCAGATCAAACAACGCGTCATAACATATCATAAATATTTATACAAATATTTATCCCCATGAATTATTGATTATTGACTTTGTAGATGTGACGTGTAACTGCGTCAAATTTTAAGGTACAGAAAAATTTTAAGGTACAAAAGAAAGTTATAATTAATGATGAGACAATAAAGATTTTATGATATGTATTATAGCTCACAGTAAATGTCATTTTTTAAATAAATATGGATAATACGAAATTATGCAACAAAGGGCTGAATATATGTACATGGAGAGAATTTTTTTTTAAATTTTTATCTTGAAAATATGGTAGTTGCGGTACAATACAATATTTAAAAAATTTTTACCATGCACTTTAATAAAATTAATCAAATTTATTTTATATTTTATTGTAGTTTTATTAATGAATGAGAGAGATTTACATAAAATTCTTCAAAATATAATGTTGTCCCACGACTATCATATTTTTAGGGTAAACTCTAAGAAAAAATTCTCTCCGTGGTATTAATCAAAACCGAGAGAGCAACATGACAGAATGTAATAAAAATAATTATATAAGAGAATGATAAAGTCACATGATTTACCTGCTAACAGACAATGACGCTATTAAAATTAAATAAGGTGCTTCACCAAAGGGAAAAATTGCATCAAGGAACGAAAGTAGGACACAATATGACGGGACCCGTTCTGCCTAACAGAGTAACAGCGCTTACACATCGCCGCTGTCATTACGTCGTCGGCTCTCCTATCCTTTCGGTGTGTACAAGCCTTTGTTTCATTCACCGACAACCAACGTACGAGAGAAGAGCCGGCGCGAATGGCGAGCGTACGCACGCACGCACTCGAGCGCGGAACCCCTTCAAGGATGAGAATGAGCCGTGGAGAGGAGAGAGAGGGACTCCCTCGGTTTGTGTCTTCCCTCGAGCGCACATCCTCTTTCATTTGACGAGGACTTTAATTTGACTCGTACGCGATTACAACGACGACGGACAGATCACTTTACTTCTGTTTCCCTCGCGCTCAGAATGTGATTCTAACACAAATTTGCATTTTGTGTAATTGGTTTTACTTTTACTGTATAATCGCATCTTGACATTTATGTCTTCTGTGTGTAGTTATATATAATTAATGATATAACTAGCTATCTTTTGTCGTACAAAACGGTCAGCTAGTTTATAGCTGATAATTTTTGCAAAGCTTAATTATTTGATATATAGTGAATCCTATAATAATCAATATTATTTTAGACCGTTTATGTGAGAACACAATCAATATTAAAATGCCTATAACGGTCGAAGCTGGATCTTTAACGCTTAAATAATTCAATTTTGAATTACTAAATATACTCGTATATATGTATTTGCATATATACCATATTTGTAGTCTTTCGAACTGCGCGCCGAAGTTCTTTTCCAGACTATATAAACGCAATTAAACTACTGTAGTAAACTCGCGAATTATATATAAATTGACAAGTAATTTTAATAATTTTGCTCAATCAGGCATCATATTATAAAGATGTTAATATGCTGAAAAACTGTAATTAAATTTATTCTACGAACTATAATAATCAATTTATAAGTTAGGATGTAATTCTACCTGTTTCTATGTGTGAAATACAAAAAAAAGAAAACGTTTGAAGAAACACATATATATGTACAAGATACATATCAAAATACGCACATGCACAGAAACACGACATATGAAATTATATTTATAGGATTCTATGTTCCTAATTTCTGTATGAATTATAGATCATCCAGAGTGGGTACGAAAACCACATGAAATATTCATTGTATTGTAGCATGATCAACATTAATACGTGCCTTTTAAACTTATGTGAACATTTAATAGTTTCCGTTTCCCGTTGAAGCTACAGTTCCTGGTTATAAAATTAAATCACTAATTCTGTTATGTAGATATTGTATTTCGCATATAATAAAAAGAGAACAAGGAAATTTTTAAATTAATTAAATAAAACTGCGTTACATATTTACATTCTCCAATTATTTTACAAAATAGTTTTAACGTCGGAAAATATTACATCAATTTTTTTGTTATTTTATAATTTAAAAGTGTAGATAAATTCATAAATATATTATACGTACCTATATTCCTTATAAGCAAAAGTTACCGTAGCATAAATAAAAATGCATGATGATGCATAATGTATACGCATCCTTAATTACTCGTTAGTGCATATATTACAAATATAATATCTATTATAGTAATGTATACTCTTTATTCTTATCGCTCAAAAGATCCTCCGCAATATGCTCTCTCGTGCTTGAAACGGAGTCACGTTGCTCGGTTTCGTCACAGCTGAGCGATAGGAGGCGAGCCGGATTCAATGGACTTTTGATCAAGACGAAGGACACGTAGTACTCGTCGCGCGTTACTCCCGCCATGTAATTTCACGGTCGAAAGAGAACGGGGGTACTACGACGTACTCGAAAGAGCGGACGTAGTAGCCTCGCTAGAGAAAGGATAGACTCTTTGTCTCTCTCTTGTTTCTCTCTTTTCCCTCTCTCTTTCCTCCTTCTTTCTCGTATTCTACACTTGAGACAGAGATCAAGGCTGAATTTTGACGATGTCGTCGCCGTACCTGTATAATTATCGACGATTAAAGATGGTTTAATGCTCTCTCGTGTTTAAAGGGACTCGGGTCATGCGTTTCTTACTATAGTTATAATGAAACAGACTGCTCCACTTCTTTTCGTAAAAAAAAGGAAGATCTAACGGTTCTCCGATGAATCTCTTGCGATTATTCGTAGGTATCTGCCGACAACCACGTTACTATAATAATACACGCGTCATGTCCCATATCGTAACGGTACACGTTGTGGAAAACTATGGAAGATAAATAACGTGAACAATTACAACACTTTTGCATAAATATATTCATAAATGTTTATTTATTACACTAATGTATTCGTTACATTGACACAAATAAACATTTATGTGTCTCAGATTAAACTTCTTCTTGTAATATAATTGGAACTGCATTGATATTTACGTCAGATAATTTTAATAAAAAAGAAATAATTGCAATACTCTCTCTCTATATTTTTTTAATAACGAGGAAAATAACGAGCTGATCAGAATTTTGTAACACCTATAGATTGTTGTTCATATTACCTTCTCTTTTTAACGCACCTTTCGCATGAACGGTGTTAATTGCGAGGTGTTAATCGAACGACATCTGTCTCGTTTTCATTGCAGAGGTGGGAGCAGTTGGTCGTTTCGAAGCTGAAGTGGGAACTATCCGCGGTGACGCCTGGAGACTTCCTAATGCACATTCTCAGCAGATTGTCGATGCCACACACCTGTGACACTGTGATGGTCCGGAGGCACGCGCAGACCTTCATCGCTCTCAGCGCCAGAGGTGAGAACAAGAGGTTAATGTACTATCGGGAGAATTAATAGAATTTAATAGCAGGTCGACAACAGGGAATTATAATATATAACAATTTTCCTCAGCGTTGCCGTTATATCAATATGAAGAAGCATCTTCCAGTCTTCCTTCATTTGTATTTCTTTCTATTCGAGTTCATAGAGTAACTTTCAGTTTTCTAAATATATCGGGACGATCATCGCAAATATTTTTAATGTCTATTTCTATCAATATATATAGATTAACTTTAATCTCGGTTTATTTACTTCTTTATCTTTATCAAATTCTTAAAGCTAGAAAAAGATAAAAAGTAAGTTAAACAGAGATGAAATTAATCATACATAGGTAGAACGTAAGTGGGAATACAAGGCAAGTGCCTTCTCTAACAATAAGTGCCCTTCGTGCGCATGTTGTTGCACGTTATCATATATAGTACGTGGGGCGTTAACAACCGGCGACGTGCGTCATTAACATACCTACGTATTAATGAACTTACGCCCCAAACATGCGTCGTAGAGCGCACACCGATAGCTGAAACCATCACGTAACAGTTACGAATAGTTTTCTTTTTGCTTTTCCTCTTTCTTGCTCTCTTTCTTTGTCTTTGTTAAATAGGTCACGCATATACATACAGACGAAATCGCCAATAAGGCGCGCAGTGGAAATGCGCGCTTAGGAGGATAATCCATTATTATGGTTATTTGCACTTCCGTCGGTTCACGCCCATTAGTTCCGAAGGAGGAGAGGAAGGGCCTGCGCGTGTCCTATAAAAATAAGTAGTATAAGCTTTCCGTACAACACGTGTTATCATGTTTACTACTGTTTGGTCATCGTTGCGTCGTAGAACCTGGTTCTACAGTATTTGTGCTGAAAAGATAGATGTATATTTCTACTAGATGTAGAATGTATATTTGATTCCAATAGCCGATAAATATTATTTATAATATAAATACGTTATTTTATAAATTTTATATTAATATGTATTAAAAAATAATATATATACTGTACTTTTATTATATACTATATTATATTATAATATATATTATAATTACAATATTATAATAACTGATAAATGCAGGTAATAATAGTAATAAAATATTGTAAAGATTATCATCGTCGCATGAAGAAATTGTTCCATTTTCTGTTCCTTTCTCATTTCGAAGTTTCTTTAAAATAAAAAAAAAATTAGATCCATACGAAACGGAATGCAATGAATGCGGAAAATGCTACTTTTCTGAAAAAATTTCGATATTCTACGTCCTGTAGGTTAGGTACGAGGGAAACTTTAAATGTTTTACGTGCGTTTAAATGGGCGTTTAAATGCCCAGTCACGTTAGGCGTGAGACTACGGCTTCTCTGGAATCCGACGTTGGAATTTTACTGCATTTTCGTTGTCTTCTGCATTTCTAACATCTCTGTCGTGCATCACGGCGACTTGCAATTACAATCTTCTAAATAGAGCGTGTCCAGATTAGCTAAATTAAATTCATTTAAAAAGAAACTTGCATAAATCGAAACGACTTAAAGATTTTTTTAAACCAAATTATTTTATCTTTCCATTTGCGAATTACAATTTTTAATTCGATAATCTGTAATATTTTTCATGGATTTAAAAATAAGCTTAGATGAATCGAGGAATTTGTATGAAGCTCTATAATTCTATTATTTTTTAAAGCATATGAAATATAACAGAAAATTGAATTACAGCCTTTTAGTCCTCAAAATATTATGGATAGATTCTTTATGATTCATATCTATTGTCCTTGATTAGCAACGAGAGAGACAAATCCGTCGGGAAGTACGAGACGAGATAGACAGACTGATAGCGTGAGACTATAAGAAAGATCGAGGATCGGATGCGTTTAAATGTCTGGATGCGTCTGTATGATTGCAGACACATCGGCATAATCCGCGTATCTTTCCATTCTCTTCGTTCTTCCTCCTCCGATGCTTCGACCGTTCTTTGCACCTTCCTCTCTCTTTCTCGATTCTTCATCCCGCAAATCCACATCGGTCGATCGCGGTCGGCCGGTTGTTATTACAACCGCGATGGCAAAAAAAGCGGTGGCGTGCGGAGAGTAGAACCTTCGTCCTTCGTCGTTGTTCCTCGTTTTGGATTGCAGACAGAAAACGAGAGAGAGAGAGAGAGAGAGAAAGTAATAGAGGAGGACACATAGGATGAGGTCGCGAATTGTTTCTCACGGACCAAACTAGGCAGAGCCGCTCTCGGCACTCCGCGTTTCTTTTTCGAAAGAAAGCGAGACGATAAGCCGTCTTGAATTTTCCGCGAAATCGACAGTCAGAGAATAAATAATCGACGAAAAATATACGAATCCTCAACAGTTGCGTATAGTAGATACTGTAGCATACAGAGTTGCGCAATGAAGTAGATTATAAAATACCAGAAGCCTGTATGTAAACCACAGAAAAAATGTTTAAAACATCCTAAATATTTATCGCTTGTTTGTATTACTATTTTTAGCACTTTGTTTTTTTTGTATCATGGATTGCGCTTTTGAATTAACTTTTAAGTTGACGGTGAGTTTATTGAACTCATTCGATTGTAAATCTCTTTGTTAAAAATGTCGAACAATTCAATTTCCTTTAAGTCACATCTGGAAGTTTGGATTATTCTTATCAAGACATATTTAGTATTCATTCTTTTGTACGAGTTGTTAGAGACTTCTTAAAATTACGGGTCAATTTTAAGCAAAATCGTAAGGCTTGTAACATGTTCTCGTAAGACTTGTAAGAACTTACAAGTGCTTATAACTTTATGTAATATATTTGCAAACAGTTTCTTATTAGCCATAAGATTTACAAAAAATCGTAGATATTTATGAGTAATAATACATAGAATTACGATATCAATCATAAGTTCTTACAAGTTGTATGAGTACAAGCCTTACGATTCTGCATAAAATTGACTGATTAATGTGCCTTTTAATGAATTAAATGAGAATCTTACAGAGTCAGTAATTGTGTCACAAATTTTGATATTAACTCTAGAGGATTAAATATCTACATTATACCTACATCTATGTAACTGTTTCAACGATAGTTGTGCGATCTTTATACCTTAATCTTATAAGAAAAGAAATTGATTTATGGAAAGCGAATGTTTCAAACGGGCAGAAAGGAGATTCGTATGGAGAGAGATTACCCGTCGAAGCTCGGTACGGCGACATGTAGCTGTGAATTATTATTTGTTTACATGGTGGCGACGAATACGGTCTCATCGTCAAGAGCGACGGGAAGTGACGATACGGCGCGAGGTGTGTAGCTTTGATTATGTAAGCTAAACACTCTCGCGGGGATTAAGTTTCGGTATGCACAAGTACTGGTGCAACGCGATAATTTCGTCTGATGTTCACATTCCATAGCTATCTCCACGCCCTGTCTCTCCTCTCGTCAGTGTTTTCCGTTATCTAGATAAAATTATTTAGATAATTATATAGATGAAGAAATGGCTTTATTTTATCTTTATCTAGGTTATTAAGAATATAGATTATCTTTATCTTATCTTAGATAAAATCGTTTTCAAATTAACTAAGATTGTATTATAGAAGAGTATTGTAAAAAAATTTCTATATAACTTCTAGTAGTAGTAACGATGAGAATTTTTTTATGATATCGCTAAAACTGGGATTAGTATGGCATCAGTCATAATTCAAAGCGACATTGAAGTACTTTCATATTTAGAAGATAAATCTAAGGAATTAGATATTCTTAATTTGTATCCACACGTCAAACAAATTTTTTTAAATATGACACATCATTGCAATTATCAGCGCCAGTAGAGCGCCTTTTTATTTGTGGACAACAAATATTAATTCCATGTAGAAATCGTTTGTTAAACGAAATGTTCAAAAAACTTTTATTCGAAAAAAATAAAGATTAATGAAAATATAAATACATTTTTTGTATCCTAATGCCTAATTTCTTCGCTTCCAGATAAGTTGCGGATAATCTTATTCAAAAGATATCTCCATTGTATTCTGGGAGATATCTCTTAGATAAAGTTATCTAGAGGTGCAGAAATTGAACATAAATCGTTTTACTGCCTAATAGTTAATTAAAAACAAAATTATCTTAAAAATTATCTAGATAACATTTTTTTTAATTTCATCTTTTATCTAGATTAATGTAAAGTTAATCATCTTTATCTTATCTAAGATATATTTTTGTGCGATTTATCTTATCTATATCTAGATAATTTTTAATTATCTAAGCGCAACACTATCTCTCGTACACTCTTCGCGTATTCTCCTTTATTAAACTAGTTTTATGTATCTGCATGTCGTGAACGCTCTTAATTTCATCGGTTAATAATCGCGACATTCTCTTCCCGGACGATTTCATTACCGATCGGCTACGATCTTCTCAAAGCGTAACATGAATTAACTGATGCGTTAATCGCATCGGGCGAGCCGTGTTTATATTTCTATTAAGGTAACGTGTGTAGTTTTCTGACAAATCTTATCTAATACAGATTATTATGTAAGTTTATCGAACATAAGTACTTTCTTTACGTTAAATGTGTATAAATTTATCCTCGAACGCTTTCAGCAACTTATATAACTAACTAAGTATAGTTATTCTTTAGAAATTGCTACAATGATATTCAAGCTTAGAATAGCAATAAAAAATGATGAAATTATTAACCAATTCTAAAATCGTTACAAAATAGACGAAAGTTTCACTAGTCGATCTCTGATAAGATAGAGAGCAATGCACTTCACATAGTAATTGTAAACATGATTATACGTGTGTAGTGTTCAAATAGAGCTCAATAGGCCTGTTTTTTATTCCTACATTAGAACTTTCTTCCTCGCTTTAATCAAATATCTAACATATATTTGTTTTCTTTTAATCTCTAAAAGTATATACTATTTCAGCTATAGAAAACAAATCTTATGCATTATATATAATAGTTTATTGTTACTCAAACTTTACTTTTCCAATTATTTTCATTAAAATTTGCGAACATTATATAAAACAAATATTATATAAAAATGGCATTACTATAACACTATTTTATCTAGCAGCTCATATAGATATAAATAAGAATATATGAATGAACTTCAGAATGATAATTTATATTCACGTCTTTTTAAAATCTTGAATCTAAACTCATTTAATATCATACCTTCATTTTATTACTTAAATTTTAATATTAATTAATATTATATATTGTAAATCCAATGCGTCATTTAAATATTATGTAAATCTTTTGTCCTTGGAATACGCATGCTTCGATCTAAGAAATATAATGTGGGTGGTATATTTTGTCCCTTCTTGCAACTTGGAATCAGAATTATTAATAACTATGAATAATAGCTTTGCAACGTTGTAAAAATCGTAAAGTACCGTTAAAATAAAGAGAAGACTCCCGCCGGTGCAGATGTTAACGATATCTCGTATCCGTCAAGAACCCGGCAAGAATCGTTCGTGCTCACGTTGCAATATTAGAACTTTCTTTTTGAAGATACGAAAGTAACGTCTTACTGGACAAAGGAGCCACCACGTGCCCCCTATGTTCCGCCCGTTCTCGCCTATCATAAATCTGTCGCATAATTTCGAGGACTATCCAAGAAATCTCTACGAAAGTGGTTTTCTTCTCTTCATTGTTTGCTAACCATAACTGGAGTAAATAACGAAGGATGTACTTAAGCGAGATAAATGCTCGTGAAGAAGATTATCCTTAAAAAAGATGCACCAAAAGTCGATTTCAGACAGAAAATAATTATTAATATCATATTCTGTCAAAAAAAAAAAAAATATTAATAAAATATAAAAAAACTACGCCCAATATGGTCTATTTACTGTTTATAGATAAATATATGTTGAAAATGTCTCATATTTTCAATTAATGTTCAAAATGTTTGTTATTTTGAATCTGACCATCCGTTTAGATGTTAAACTCAGCAAAAATTACAACGTTTAGGTAGACCATATTGGAATAAAGTTATCTTATTATTCAAACATCAATACAAAAGATTTCATTTTCTTTCGGATACAATACGCTAATTTTTTCCTTGATTTCACTCTATAATTATGTTACACATTATTGTCTTAATAGTAACTTTGCGTACTCTGTCCATCATAAATAAAGTGATATCGCGTGAATTGTGAATACACGTGAAAAAAATTTACAGGAACGTACGACAGTACATTATAAATCTTTCACGCGAGCATGTTTTTAATGTGTACTTTTGTTTTGCAGAGTACAAATTCTCCATGTACACGCCGAGCATGATTGCAGCCGCAAGTGTAGCGGCGGCGTTACACGGATTGGATTGGACCGGGAAGAGTGGCTACGGATTAGCCGGTCTCCTGGACGAGCTCACCCGCATCACGGCCATCGAACAGGTGAGTAACGTGCGTATCAGAGGTGTGTGTGGGTGTGTGCATGCGTGTTGCAGAGTATTGGGAAGATCACGAATTGTGCTTCTTTGCGGTTTAAGAAGGTTCGCCTATTACTTTGAAGTCAAAAGTGCGACTGAAATAAATGGTCATTACAGCGATTCCGTATCATATGTAACACTAGTGTGATTGTAGATGCTATTTATGTGCTATATTCTTAGTAAATTATTAGTATATAGAATATTAACAAATGTATGAGATTGTCAACGACTCGGGAGGTCGAGTGTATATTTGGCAATGTTGCGATATGACGGGCAGTGATCGGATATGGCGGATAAGGGAGAAATTCAGAATCGGTATAAAGGACGATTTTGTACAAAAAAATAAAAATGGAGTGGAGAGAGAGTGTCGTTGTTGCTAATAAACGAAGATGCACGACAGATCAAAAGCTAGATAAACATATAACATTATGATATATGTCCATATATAACCTCTTTCATTTCTTGTATCGTGGTTAGACCGGCAATATTATCTTCTTCTTCGTTAATATTATTGGCTGCGTTCAGCAGTGAAAACTGCTCACTGAGTGCTCCCTGAGCAAAAAAGGGATTAATCTATGATTAATATGTTTATTTGTTATAATTCGTAATGTAGTTATAATTCGTAATAATTTGTCTATTATCGTTAATCTTCAATATCTTATTCCTTACTTATTTATTACTGTTTATTATTTCTTTAATGTCGTGTTTGGGCCGCAAGGTTATGTAGCGCTCAGTGAGCGGTGGAGCATAATTAAAAGTCGGCTTGGCGTTGCCAAGTCTGTTACTAATGCAATCGGTGAGGTAAAGATAAATTTTGTGACAATAAAGCTTTAAATCCGATATGGTAAAGTCCGATTTTTCTTTTTTGTACACAATTGTTGATATTTCATCTGACAAATCCTAGTTTTTCAAAGTCCTAAGTTGGTTGAGTGTGTATTAAATTGGTGATTATCTACTTCGGAAACGACCGCCTCCCATAAGGCGATATACTTAAAATGGTCAACTTCAGAATAATATTACAAGAAAACTATACGATCAATATTGCTCAAATTGTGGGATTATTTGTATATAGTACCTATTTATCTACATCATACGAAATAATTAAGACTCTAAGTTGATTTTCAATAGGCGAACCTCCTTAAGCTTATTCTACAATTGCGTAAGCGTAATTGTAAGCGTGATTGTAGCTGTAAGAATTGATCAATCACATTCGAATATTCTCTTCATTTGATTATGATTGGTGAACTCTCACGACAACTGTTTATAACTACGTTTCGCAATTGTAGAATAGGCTTTACGCGCTTTAAAACGGGCGCAACGTCTCGCGATGAAAGATTTTCAAGTTTTACAATCGAGGGTGAGGGGAGGAGGTCGCGATGCACGCCGCCGATGTCTGGCGTTCGGACTCGTCGAGGAGAGACGAAATCAGCAAGAAACGCTGGAACTTGCCCTTCGTAAGTCTCGACTGGTGGTTGAGACAGACCTCGCGGGGCGCAAAAAGCGCGACGGGAAGTGCGCGGGAAGGGTACAGCAGGTGTCAGGCACATGTTTGCGGGGAAGGAAAAAAATGGGGACCCGGAGTGTCTGCGCCGAGCACGCTGCGGGCCCCGTATGCTCGTCGTCGAAGACGGTGGCGACGAGGTCGCCGTTCAGTCTCTTTTCCTTTTCCCCTTTCCTTTTCTCCTTCCTTTCCTTTCTTTCTTTCTTCCTTTCTTTCTTTCTCTATATACGCTTAATACAAACAAACCGCGCGAATGAATGGAGCTCTGCATGGGGTCCGTGACCCGTAAGCGCAATATTTTCAACGATCAGTCCTCGTCTGCCTGTTTGGATCGCAAGAGAGCCAGGAAGATATCGTCCTCGACGGCATCCGGCCTTCTTGGACTTTCATTCATGACCTCAGGCTACAGACTTCTTTTGGACCTTTAAGCCCGATAGGGTTAACGCGTAACATTTTAACTTGCTTCATCGTATAAGTTAAAAGTTAGAATTTGATCTACAATACGATTCATGTTGGACGCGCGAAAGAACGAGAGATTAAAAAAAAAACGAATTAGACGCAGTAAAGAAATGTTCTTAATTTTCAAGTTATTATTCAAAAATAATTATACTAAATAGAAAAGCTTTTAGGAAGCATGGATAATAGAATACGATTCTACAAAATGGTTTATTCGCTTACGTTTTTTTTCATTTATATATTTAAAACATACAAGATATTTAAAATAAATGCATGTTATATAATTCTAGAATAATTGGAACTTTGTCAGTAAAATATAATAGAATAAGTGACATGATTACTATATTATCATGAAATTGTTTCCTTGTTTCAGGATTATTTGCAAGGCTGCCTAGAGCAAATCGAGGAGATGATCGCACAGGCCGCTCACGTGAGCACCGAAGTCCCCGGAAACGGAAGCGGACACCAGACAATGAGCACCGGAGTCCCGAGCGTACCGCAGAGGCCGCTGGGGGACCAGAACAACACGAGTCAGGAGAAAATACTGGAACACGAGAAGGCGGGCACGCCAACAGACGTCAGGGATGTACATTTTTGAAAACCGCAGTAGGGGGACACTCCGTAGAGTCCGACACATCAGTGAGTCTGATAGCCGAGGAAAAGTTACTTTCCAGCGAGGAAGAAATGAAAGAGGATAACGACGATGATGATGACGAACAACCAGAGAAGAAGCGGAGGAGAGTTGTGGAAGAACGGCACGATATTCTGGAAGCGAAATGTAACACGGAACCTGCAGCTGATTGTCATTCGGAGCAAAAAACTCCATTCGAAGAATCTCGAGATTGAATTTGATAAATCGTTAATTGCGTTTAAAAATTGTTGTAAACCGTGGATAGAATGCATATTTTGAATCATGAATATAAGGTTTATTTCGATATAAAATTGACAGGACGTATCTATGCAAGAGAGAACTTTTACATTATTGGATTGATTTCGAAGATTACATATGCACTATACTATATTCTAGATCAATTAAAACGACGAAGTTTTTAATTTTTTCCATAGTTACGTCCGGTTATATACAGTCTTATATATTATATATTTTATTGGGCGTATGCGTTCATTGTTTATCGGTGATGTATATTTCATATTTTTAATCGTATTTTAAAGTTTATTTTCCAAAATCTCTTCAATTTTGCGAGATTCGCAAACTGCAAATCGGCAAGTCGAGGAAGAGTTGGCTCACCATTTTTCTGATTAATTTCTAATCGAAGGACGATCAATTTCGAGATGATTAAACAGACGCTCGTTTTAATCGCGAAACCATTGTTTGAGATATCAACCAGAAAAATAGATGAAAATAAACAAGAAAAATTAAAGCACGATTAAAAACGCTCTCGAGATAATGCGAAGAAAATGTAAAAGGCTGAGGACCACTGAGCGAGATAGATCCATTTGTGTCTGAATCTGCGTGTGTCGCCCGTAAAAGAAGAGAAATAAAGAAAGAGAGAGAGAGAGAAGAGCGCAAAAATCAGGAAGGCGTGCTGTTTGGGGGAAGGCAATGCAATACGCTTTACGCATTTGTAATTTCGTAATAGAAATACACTTAACTTTTAGGTGATGAGACAAGAAACTACTGAAAAAAAAGACGAAAGAGTTGATATAAGTTGAAGGCGAACTCGTTCTCCGCGTGCGAGCATTAAAAAGAAAAAAAAATCACTTAGTCATATCCAGAGTCATTTAGCGTTTTGTACATATATAGGCATATAGGCGTACGAATAAATGAATATATATATTATATCGAAAAAATATATATATCTATATATACATGTGTAAACTGATGAGAGAGAAAGGAAGAAAAACAAAGAGAATACACGATAAAAGTAATCGATAAGAAACAGGGAATACTTGGACCGTATTGCTTATGATACTGAATTATATGATGTTTAATATAAATTAAATAAATATCCTAAGAGTAATCGAATAATACAATTTACTCAGAAAAAAGCATGACTTCAGAAATTATCTGATAATCAAAGGACCGCTCTGGTCCTTTTACTTCTATCGAGCCTCTTGTAAGAAAAATGAGGTATGTAAAGAACATATGCGGTCACGAATACTTCATGAACGAATACGTGCAGACATTTTTTAATAGCCAAAGTATTCGTTTTTTTTTCTAATGCGAAACGAACAAAATCTGTGATGTACAATGCGAAACAGGTTGTAGTCTCTTGAAATTTATCGCGCGATACGGTCCGATTGCTTTCTAGTTTTGTAGAGTTTCACACTCCGACTAAGATTTATCCAAATGATGAGCGAAACACGAGTCTTTATGCCTGAGGAATTACGACCGTTCGCTTGTCCCGCTCGGTTCCTAAGAAGGGTTGCGTCAACCCCTCCCGCATGTGTGTAATGTAATGCAAAATGTAAGAAGAGTGATTCGCGAAATGTATGTGTGTGTCGCCGTTACTGCTATGTGTGCATGTGCGTGTGCGTGTGTGCGTGTGCGAAAGGGGCGAGAGTGAAAGAAAACGAAGGAGAGAGAAGAATTAACAAGAGAGAAACGATCGAGCGAAAAACCAAAAAAAGAAATTGACTTCCTCCCCCTTTCGAGAAAATATCATCGATATATTATAATTCACGGTACATATATCTCAAGATACGTCCATCGTTTTTGAGGACGTATTGGACGTCTGTATATAAATACGTATAGATAGGCTGTACGATTTAAGAATTAATGCGTTATAGATAGTTTAAGGGGAAAAAAAGAAAAAAAATAAGGTAAAGCGATGATGGATAAAAGCAAACGATATTTCGAGAAACGAATTATGCAATTTAATGTCCTGAAAAAAATTTCGTCAAAAACTGCGATGGAAGGCAATCGAAGTCTAATAGTTTCTTTACTGCGTCGACTGCATATCGTTTAGAAGAATAAGCGAAACCTTTTAGGTTCCTGTAAAAAAAAAATAACTTCGCTGAGACGAAGTCGCACGATCGTTTAATTCTCAAATTATTTTTACACGATATAAATAATCCTGATCGCGCGATATCGTCACAGCGATACTTCCTACGATTCTAGATATTGTTCGAAGCGACGTGACGAAATCAACGATTATCGTGCGATTATTATGCGATGTCGATGAAAGACAGACCGATATCCAAAAAATTGGAGTTGCTAGTACTTAACGAGAGTCTCGGAGATCTCATGGGGCCGGGATCGAACGAGAGCTTCATCGTTTCGTGCCCGCGAAAATCTTCGCGATTGCGTCCATGAGTTTCGAGAACGGGACATTCCGACGTTCTTGGTTTTTGAGATCGCTCGATTTCGCGTAGACAGAATTATCCTACGTCTCCTACGTATTCTACGTCTGCGTCGTGCAGTTCTCCATGCATGTGAGAGTCGCGAGTCGGCTCGAGCAGAAACGCAAATGGTGTACCTATACTGTAACATTGAAGAAAAGTGGGCGAAAAACAAAGAATGTATAGTGTAGCTATAAGATCTCTCGCTGGACGAGTCGGTTGAGTCGGCTCGAGCGGAGACACGAAGAACGTGGACGATAAGATCCATGTTTCGCAATTCTGTAACTTCCAGACGATTCGCGAATCGGTCTAGATTCTAGATTGTCCGGATGCATGTAAATGCGCGAATCGACTCGGAGGCAAAAGGAGAATGGAGACTCTAAAAGACTATGGAAATCACTGGAGTTCATGCGTGAATTCGAGATTGGAGAATAGATAGTGCCCAACGTGCCACGAAGCTAATTAGGAAGCTAATTAGTTGTGTAACGTCAATTTAACCAAATTCTAGTACAATGTAACCGGAGACGAGTAATACAAAGATATCATGAGAGATCTGCGCGGCTGATCCTACTCTTTTTATTTCCTTTTCTTCGCCTGCTTCTTGTTTTTGGTATTCTACGTATGAGTACCGTCAAACATCGTCGACGACGCGCAGCTTTCTTCGAATTTGACGTTAGCATCGTCGTGAACGGGCGCAATTAATCGATTTTAATTTGGCAAGAAGAAATCTATTCCCATTGATAAAATGAAAATAGATAATACAATTTGAAGAAGATACACATTGTATAGTTTTTTATTCAGTTCTTTTTGTAAAGTATCGTTGCAGATAAAGAAATATTTGACTACTTGTTTCCATATCAAAAAGATTCTTTTGACTTAAAAATAGTTTGTAACAAACAAATAAGTATATATATATATATATATATATACATATATATGTATACATACAAATTATTTAATCGTATGAAAGGGAGAAGAGAGAATAAAATTGCGAGTGCAACTTTCTGAAGTTTTTGCAAAAATGAGATATTTCTTTTTTCAAATCAAAGAATGCATCAATATTGCGGACAATTACTTATTATTATTTAAAGATTATTAATTGCGAAATTGTACATTTAAGAGAACAATGGGGATAGCGTTCTACTTCTTGTTGCGTTCGTATATGTGTACATAAATGTAACTAATGTAATGCAGAGTGTGTTAAGAAACGATATATTCGTTTACTATACGCGTAGATTTATTATATTGCGCGTCGGGTTTCGATCGAGCCGAGATGTAATCTCGCGTAATCCGTCATAGGTTCCTAACGAGAGACGGTGAGATTGTCTGATCGCGAAGGAAAAAATGCGAGACGCGAGCGTGATGCGTGTGTTTAGTATTTAAGTAACGAGATGTATATAAAAGCGATATATAACGCTGTAGAGAAAGACCGAGTTATGGAGCATTGTGTAATTCAATCCATTTTTTCTATCGACTAATCTCATTAACTTCATTTAGACAAGATCCTTAATTTTTTTATTTGGTAAAAATTATGACGATACTGGAAAAAATAAGATGTGATCATCGTCCGAAACTGACGAGATTAGCGATATTTCCGAAAAGTTAGAATTGAGGACAAGAGAATAGTGATGAAAAATAGAGAAAAAAATTAATCGTGGAGTTCGATGTAGATAGAAGCGATAGTGAAGCAGCAGATTAAGTTTCCTTTTTTTTATTTTTATAAGGACGAGAAGATTGTCTGGAAAAAAAACTCGAGATCGAGCTTCTCAGTAAAGTAAGAAAGTATAACGTCCATGAAATGCGTAAATCATGCACGGAAACCATACTCCATAATCGGTGATTCATTTTGCGTTTATAATTATAAACATGTAGACATAAATATACATACACAACTCGGTTAAATACGTGTACATTTTCCCACACATTTTCACGAAACTTTTCACTGGTCTGTCAAGTGTCGAATGGTTTTTTTGTTTGTCTCTTCTTCGTTTTTTTTTATTATTAATAGCGCAATAGGAAATACCACACTGATATACCTCAAAACAAACTTCGCCCAAGATATTCATCGAATATTGTATCTGATCTACCGTACTTTTTACCGAGTCAGAGAAAAACGAAACATTTAATAATTGCGTTACTTTTAAAGTTAGCACGTAAATTACTTCTTTTAATGCATAGATGAGAATTGTACTATGTAAAATGGTCCGACGTCTGTGTACATACCTTATGCGTATTCGCGATATCGCAATCGATTGAAAATAAAGCATCGGTATTTTATACTAGTGTCCCTTGTTTTTTTTCACTCAATCTTTCCCTCATCTTGTCTGTTTACAACTTATACTTCCTTCATTAAAACAAAAAAAACACTGAATATAGTTTTCTCTGAGGGTTGTGTGTTTTGTACTTTTATTGAGCTTAAATAATATCAAATTAAAATTGTAAATATTTTTAAATTAAGATAGTAAATATTTTTAGATATTTTAACTCTTGTTTTAAATAAAAATGAAATACATTAATTTCTCAAATTAATTCAAATATGAAATATATATACATTTATTTTATTCTTAAATAATTTTTTAATTAAGAGAAAAACATTCTAATTTAGTGTTTTTCCCTTTTATATGTATAAAAAATTACAATTTTCAAAAAACTTTATTCGAGATCGGGAAACAAATTAAAAGTATCTCAGAAAAGTTCGAAAAATTGTTATAAAGTATATCAAAATATATTCAAGAAAGACATCAATAGTTTATGAATGTATGAACATATGGTTCAGGATGTAGTGTATAAATTTATTTACATTTACGTTTATATTTACCATTAAAATCAATATTGGCCTCCATTATATTGTATTTATTTAGATATTTAAATGTAAATAAAAGATATTGTATATAACATACGTCATTAGAATATTATTAACGAAACTACATACGATTACTGAGTGTAATTTCATGAACATATTCGTCTTTCGTGCAATACTTAAAACGTAAATGCTACCAAGACATTAGAATATTTGTTAATCAGTGATATTCATATACTTATTAAGCATATATTGCGTCTTTATTAACTATCATTAATTTGAAGGAAATTCTATAGAAAGATGAGCTTGCGTCATAGTTTGTGCCCTTATAACGAATACTCGATCAGTCTACAGACTACCAAGTTGTACAAATTGAGTACTTAATAAATTCTAAATTTTCGGTTTACATTGAGCCATCTTCAATGATATAAAACGAAATAATTTATATAAATAAAGAACACAATACAATTCGGATACGATGTAATCACAGTTCTTGATTATACATAGTCATGTTACATGAAGAATGCAAACCGATGTGAAATCAGTGAGAGAGTCTTCATATTAATTACTTTAAGTGATCTTGAAATCATCTCTTAACTCAGGAATGCACAATGTTTTATGAAAAATAATGAAAAGTTCCGATGTGATTAGAAATTAATAAATTTTTTTGCATGATTAATTTTATTATAATATTATTATACATGACGTCATAAATACAATAATTTATATGTACAAGAGAATAATAGGAAAGAAATTTAACTCGTGTCTATATCATAGATAGTATATCTTTTAAGTTTGGATCATTTGATTTTTTCTCTGATATTATGTCCTTAGCTTTCTGACGGTATTGTGCAAAACAGGGAGCAAATTCAAATTTATCTCCTTCCAGTATCACAATGTTATATCTTTTGCATAAGTGCAATTTCATCTTTTCAGGAATCGTCGTCTTGTTATAAATTGATACAATACGGTTATAAAGTGCGACTAATGAAATATTCAAAGCAATGACAGGTAGACATGTTTCATACATTAAAAGAGATACAACCATGAGTATTGCAATCGGAGGGTTATTTAACTTAGGCAAAATCGAAATAATCAAAGGTGCATAGATCATTATAGGTAGATTAAAATCAGGAAACAAATCAGAAATATCAGAAAAATTTGCAAAATTATTATAAAATATATCCAAATATATACTCAAAAAAGATGCCGATATGTTCATAAATGTAATCGCATGTGATTCAGGAGACAGTGCATAAGCGTCTACGTTGTACTTGTTTATCATTAAGACCATCATGGCCTCCATTACTTTGTATCTTTTATCTTGGTATTTAAATGTAAATAAAAGATGTTGTATATAACATATCATTAGGATATCATTGCGAAACTGCATATGATTACTGAGTGTAACTTTATGAATACGTGCGTCCTCTGTGCGATACTCAAATGTAAATGCTATCAAAACATTAGGATGTTTGTTAATCAGACATGTGATATTTGTATATCTATCAAACATATATTTAATGATGCGTCTTGAACTAGTATCAGTTTGAGGAAAATCCTGCAGAAAAATGAGCTCGCAAAGATTGTTTGTGCATTTTCGATGCATATTAAGATATTCTACTAATATCTTGATCTCATCCAAATCTCCAGTTATATCCATAACAGAGGGAGATAGTGGCATCGTCATAATTTTACCAAACGCTCAAACTTCGTATCGAGTGGTCGCTTAAAGGCTAGCGTATGTGTTCTAAAGTCACCGTAAAATTATTTCTACTGTTCACTTTATTACGCACAATAATTCAGCTTTTCCAATTATCCATCTTGTACGTCTTTCAGCGTCTTAGAGAGAGAGAGAGAGAGAGAGAGAGCGAGAGAGAGTATTAATCTTATTTAACTTTGATAAGTTTGCCGTACCACTTTCTTGTTTTCTTGAATATGTTCCTTCTATAGGAAGAAACTATTATCTTAATGCCGATTCGACAACAATCTGTTTTACGCTCTAAAAAACAAAATAATATATGCATAAATTTCCGAAAAAATTTCTTATAAGAGATGGAGCTTAAGGGGATCCTAAAGCTGTTTGTATTAACCGAGGGGATACCACTTAATATAATCGTGGGACAGAGTCCTCGAAATCGTTATAAAATTTATATAAAATTTCTATGTATCCGATAAATTAATTACATATGCAACCACGAGAAATCATTGTATAATATTAAATAAAATCGTATATTTTACCAAATTACTTCATATGTAGTGAAAAAAATTATTTGTAATCAGATGAAATCATGTAATCTGTGAGACAATATTTCAGCTAGTGATTTATACCTCCTCGGTATTAACGATTCAGTAGAACTTACACATAACCTGAACGTATTATTGACATGTCATTATACACTATACCAATATCGGACGCACACATACATATTGGGTGGTCATTATTTAAAAAATATTTAAACAATATTTATTCAAAAAAATAATCAGTAAAGCAGATGATTTTAGGATTCCCTTAATCGAAAAAAGTGCAAGATTATCTCAGACAGTTTTGCTACATATTAACATGTGTATCGTATAAGTATACAATAAAAAAATCAGTAAAGAGAGCATTTGAACGTTATACATACCCAATTGAAATCGAGCTATAAAAATCGCTTGAAATTTATGTAGCTATAGAAAATTCAAACAATTTACTTTCTTGCTAACTGATAGACAGAAATTAGATGAAATAAAATAAGACAGCCTTGTGATACACACACACAATTGCCTGACTAATAACAATTATTTTGTCTCTTTATTATATATCAACGATATATGTGTGTTGTGTTTATACATATACAAAAACATAAATTTAAGAAAGTATAGATGAAAAGTAGAAACAAATTTTTAAAAATTCTTCAAATCTATGTGCTGTTATCCGTTATTTTCTCGTTTACTGCCTTAATTATTAAATGAATATCTTGGAAGATTTTTTACTTAATAATTGTTAGTGTACAAATGTATTCTTGTATGCACACACACAAAATATGAAAAAAGCCTTATTAACACAAACTATTTATAATTCGTTTCAATAATAACTTATATACTTCTACAAACCGTTTTACAAAGTATACACATAACGTAATAGCTGTTTTATATAAATTTTAAACTTTATCGTGAAGATAAATAAATAAGAGAACGCAATAATTGCACATAATTTCAATATTAATATTTGTTTTTAAACATTTATTCCGACGATACATCGAAAACTTGCTCATCGATAACTTACACGATATTTTAATAAAACGTATAGTTGTTCGATATTTCTATGGTCAAACTTATAAAGCCACAATAATTAATAGATTAATTTATATTTAATAATGATACCTGCTCCTAATTACACGAAAGTTTTATTTGTAGTGGATATCGCATCCACGTAGCATGTTAGACTTTGCTCGAATTGCCAGTAACTAATCGCGCGTTGAAATGATTAGCGCAATCTCTCTCATCGCTTACTTGGACTTTTTTTAATTCTTGAATCGTTATTTTGCGAAAAATATTTTTTATTCTTTCTATCATGTTTTTTGAAGTGAAAGGACGTTGAAAATAAGCTAGTTCTTTCATTCTTTCAACATCCTATCACTCCGAAAAACATGATTAGAAAAATAAAAAATATTTTTTCGCGTAATAATGAGTTAGCAAAAGTAAAAAATTAGTAAAAGTCCAAGCAAACTTTTCACAAAGACTACAGGCATGTTTAGATCACATGGTGAATATTTATTGCAATAATAAAAAATTTGTTTTGAACTTACAATCCAATTTCTTTAGTTGCTATCTCGAAAATAGTGAATTTTTGAAGAAATATAACTCTATTAATGCATCGATTTTGATCTATATATTATAAAATACCATATTTGTAAATATATGTTCTAAAAATATATTGATTTATAAAAAGATTAGAATTGACTATCACATAATACACAATAATTTAATTTTTTTTTATCAATTTATTCCACATGACCATTTCTATTAAAAGAGATTATATATATTTACAAACTTTGTTACAATGATGATTAATTAATTACATTAAAAATTATCTAAGGCATATTATTTTCTACGATTACAGTTAAATCGCGATTGATAATGACAAAAAGTAATAAAAACACTTGTGTAGATATATATATATAAACATATATAGGTGTGTATATATCTATTTATATACATATACATGCATATGCATGTATATATATATATATTATGTATAGATGAACATATGTATATACAGGATGGCCCATGTAAAGTGTTACAAGCTATTATCTCTGAAAGTGTGTGTCAAATGACTAATATGTTCAGACAAAAGTTTTATGACTTTGAGGAGAGTATAAGATGGTATTTGTTTGACCTTGGGTAGCATTGTCAAAGTGAGAGCAAGGCCACTTTGAATTTTTTAAATGGAACCTCTCATTTTTCATTACAGTTTCTCGTAGCTTACCTCGAGAGCTTTCCTCTGAAAACTTTTGTCTGAACATATTAGTCATTTGACACACACTTTCAGAGATAATAGCTTGTAACACATTTTACATGGGCCACCCTGTATATATAATATGTATATACATATATATACGTTACATTATTAAATAATAGGACAACATCTCCAAAAGGTGAATTAAATTGAAAAATTAATCGAAATTTAAGGTTACAATGTGTACAATCAGTATATTTAACCTATGAATGCTATCATACATAAATTTGACGTACAAGTGAGCGAAGTTATTGAACGCGCTGCTAAGTTGTACCTTCAGTGATCAGCAGCTAGTGATCAGTAACAGTAAAATAAGTAATTTCAATTTTTATGTAGGTTTAATAAAAAAGGCACGTAAAGTGTTTTCTACTCAATGCGTATGTAAAGCCTATTTTCGTTTTCACGTGTCTTTTGTTATTTTTGACTGACCGTTAGGGGAGATAGCTTTTACCCATTTTTACAATTGTTTTAGTGTGATCTCATCATTTCCTTTTATCCAAATTGTCTTTATTTACAAATGGTACGTAATAAAAATTAACATGTCATATCTCGTTTCTAAAGTCACAGTTAAATATATAAATATATAATATGTGGCTGTGGTAACTACTCAGAAGCCTTAATTAAGAGTGGTCTATTTCCTTGAACGTAAAATTTTCGTATCAATAGCAATACATTACTCAATATTGATAGTGTTCTAATAAGCTTACGCTGAAATACTATTGCGTGTGTCATAAATATATCAAATTATGATACAATTCGGTAAAAGATGCATTGTTGAAATAAGAAATTCTTGTTTTCTAAGAGTGCGTTTCGTTTTCACGCTCACACGCTGTATCAATTTATCCTTGTCAGCTGTCAAATATTAAATAAGTATTATCAAATATTAAATATTGTATTAAATAATACAATGATATTTTCAAGCAAGTAAGTGCAAAATGAAACGCACTCTAAACGCGTTAACATTTATATTATTTATCAACTGCAAATTACAATTACAAATACTTGATATAATATTAATTCTAATAATATTAATTATTTATGTGTATAATAATAATAATGAAGTAAAATATATATATATATACACATACGTTATGTTCGAGAAAGAAGAGCTTCTAAGTCTGGATGGTTTTGTATCATATCTGCTATAGTGTCTTTTATTGTTTGACGATGTTTTTCAAAAGAAGGGTTATATTTATACGTATTATTTTTCTCTTCCACTACCTGCCACTTTTTGCATAATTCCAATTTTAAATCTTCAGGAAATATTTCACTCTTATAAGACTCATATATAGAATTAAATAATAAGTTTAATTTAATTGTTGTAATATCAAATCCATTGGATATTGCTATTTTAAGTTTTGTAAGCATAATTATCGCAAAAGGCGGTGCTTCATCTAATACAGGTAAAAGGCTAACTATTGGGGGAAAAAAGATTACCTCAGGCAGGAAATTATGAAATACATGCAATATTTTACTGCGTATCATTTTAAATATTATTTCAAAAGCTATGCTTGGGTAAGAAAGTGCTATATTACACAATGTGACTTTGTTCTTTGAAGACTCTATATCTTTTTCTTGTTCAATATCTATTTCGTACTTATTTATCATTAGCGATTTTAAATACTGTAATGTCTCGCACTTCTCGTAAGTAAACTTTTTTAACATGTAATATATAAAACATATAATTGTGATATCATCACTAAACATCATGTAGTTAGAGTATTTGTATACGTGTACACCATGATCGTCGTGATACGTGAAAGTAATTAATTGCAAGAGATTTGGTTGTTTATAAATATCACATACACTGCGCAAATATATTATCAGCGTATCCCGAATAGTATATTTTGGATTATGTCCCTTGAATGTCTTAAGCTTTGCAAAGTCTTTTAGATAAGCGGTCTCACGGATACTTGAAAATTGTTTCCGAAAATCATTTAAGAAATGTAATATTCTTATATCATGTGGCTTTTCAGTTACATTTCGGATCACTTCTTGTAATTTCATCTTGAGAGAGCTTGAAGTCAAACTAATAAACGCCTAGATTTCGTATGAAGATAATGTGTTAACTATTACTTTATAAACTATAATGTTATCATGATTACACAGTTATGAGCAACAATTTAATCTCTCTCTCTCTCTCTCTCTCTCTCTCTCTCTCTCTCTCTTCGTGAATTATCTGTTCTACAAGTCTTCTATGATCCTGAATGCCTCTTTTTTGACCTTATGTCACCTTATGGATGCACAAGTTGTTTCTGCAAAATATATATAAAATTAGATACGCATTTTTCTGAAAAAGCTCGGAGGCATACACTTTGCATTACTAATATTGTACATTGTGCAGAAACATTATTTATAGAAGATTAAATAAAAGTAAAAATAGGATAAAATTTGTTTCGAACGAATTCACATATGTCACAACTCAAAATACAAATACGTTTTGTAGGCAATAAGCAAAAGTATTTCATTGCTATATACGTACCGGTAAGATTGAATTTTCACAAAAACTGCCAGAAAATATTTTTATTCCAGAATAAGTGTGAATTATTTTATTATCATATATATATATATATATATATGTATATATCCTATGTAACTTCAAAATATATTCAAAAATGAGAGAAAGAAAAATAAAGAACTTCTTTCGGACAGTGTTGTCTGATTTATCATCATTGCTCTGTTTGTCGTTTTATTTATAATTGGCATGTATGTACCAATGTGTATATATATAGAGAAAGAAAGGAAAATCACCGATACTGACATAGGTCTCCTAAAGCGACATCCCCTTATTTTTCAGAAACTAACTATTGTATTTTATTAATATACCAATAAAAACATGATCTGTTTAGTCAATTAAAAAGGTGTAAACGCATAATTTTCGTATATTTGTGGCTTATTTCTATACGAAATCAGTTGAAAACGAATCCTACACTGAAAAAAAAGATTGGCTGCTGCAGCAAATTAGATGGTAAAATATGGCATAGCGTTTTTAATTGGTTGCAGCAGTCAATTTTTGTTGTGTTAGTCTATCGAAATCCTATACTGACATTGCAGATAGGCTAACGTAACCAAAAATTGGCTGCTGCAGCCAATTAAAAATGCTATGTCATATCTTACCATCTAATTTGCTGCAGCAGCCAATCTTTTTTTCAGTGTATGAATGCAAAAATAAAATTCTGATGATTTTCTTTTGCAAATTGCGTAATTTAAATAATAGTGATTATATTGTTAACAATATTACGTCGTTTTAAAGACTTGTAGTTTCCTAAATCAGTATATAAAATCGAGGTGCAATAAAACGGCACATCTGTCTGTAAAACAAATCATGAGCTAACTTAAGGCCGCAGTACAGACTTTTGCATAATGCATAACACATGAGCTAATTAACTAATCAGAATCTTTCCTTTCCTCTCAGTCCATAGAAAAGAAGAATTTCGATTGATTGATTCCCTTATGTACTATGCATTATGCGTTATGTAAAAGTCTGTGCTGCGGCCATTAATCTTTGTAATGTTGCTTTATAGTGTCAAATAACTCTATCGGAGCTGAAGGTAATGGTATATGGGAAAGCTCTTGAAAAACTATCGCGTTACGTATTTGCATCTTGCAGAACAGAATAGTTTATTCTGTGATAAGTACTGTTTCAATTATAATTAACGGAATTGTATGAAAACATCGATGTCATGTACCCGCAATGTGGTTAATACGCCGAAATGTCGAAAAGCATGTTAATATTATTGTCTTGTACATTTTCGTCAAATTATGCTGTGAGAAATATAATAGGCTTTCTAATAAGCATATCGACACAAAGACAAAATTAAAAATTTATTAAAAATCATAGTTAAAATACTATTGTATTGTATCGTGGATACATGTAAATATGAGTATCAATGTTCTTACACATTATTTTTGCTAAAAACGATTTGTTACATATCAATAAAATTAATCATATTAAAGTAAAGTATACATTACTACACTGAAAGAAAAGGTTGACTGCTGCAGCAAATTAGATGGTAAAATATGGCATAGCATTTTTAATTGACTGCAACAGTCAATTTTTGGTTGCGTTAGCTAATCGAAATCCTATACTGACATTGCGGATAAGCTAACACAACCAAAAATTGGCTGCAGCAACCAAAAATTGGCTGTTGTAGCCAATTAAAAATGCTATGCCATATTTTACCATCTAATTTGCTACAACAGCCAATCTTTTTTTTCAGTGTAGCAATAAGAAATACACAATTTGAGGTATTTCTATAAAAAACATATCACGAAATTTCTCATTCACATGAAAGTATTCTGTTTCTATATGATTTCTTGTAGGAATTGTTAAAAGATATTTTGTTTCTAGAGAGTTTATTTTCCAAATTATTTTATTCCGAAATAATTTACATAAATCAATAAAAAGAAGTAAAAAGGAATGATACAATTTTTGCGAGATTATCTGGATATAGCAATAATTATATAATTTATCTTATGTATTATCTGTAACATATATGTGCATGTATCGCATTTGTATACATATATGTTTAAGATATGTAAGTAAAGAGATAAAATTGTTTAAGAGATTAGAATTTCTCCTTACCTAAATATACAGATATCTACATATTTTGTTCACAAATTGTGCTTCACTTATTAGTAAATTATTTTAGTAAGGAAGATTGTTGGTATATACGCATAAATAACAAAATATAAATCCTTTTGGACAACCGACATTTATTTTTTCTTTTGTCAATTTGGAATGTTACTTTAAGATACTGAAACATTTGTTTTCTTTAAACATCGTTTCATAGTTTTGCATTTTTATATGAAAAAGTGTATCTTTCTCATTTTGTTGACTATAATTATTATACCACTTTACATACAATTTTTTATAAATATACAATTTTATACAAATATTTTCAAAGATATCAAAGCTTATGTAAGAATTACTTAATCATTTTTATACCTATATTTGTAAGAGTGGTGACAATTAACCCAAACCACAAAAGACCCATCTCTGTAAAGGGTTAATACTGTATAATGTAAACTTTGAGGCACTTTATATAAAATTTTAATAAAAGTTATAAAAAAAATGATTTTATGATAACGAGTAAGTTGCATGCATCTTAAAAATTATTACATGGTATCATTTTAAAAATTACATCTAAGTAAATCAATAATAATTACTTAGTGAAAAATGACCATTAATTACATGTCAAATCAATGTCAAATCGACTTCAAAATTATCAGCTTTTCGTCGATTCGACAACAATTTAAGAAGTATTTCTCGCTAAGTAGTGTCATAAAAAATTTCTCTTTCAAAAGTTTTTTAACTTTAAAAGAGAAGTATGATGCATGCAACAAATTCTTGATACATTTTTTGCCAAAAAGATTTTTAAAGTTAAAAGTATTATTTAAAACTTTATTTAAAAAGTATCTTATGAGACACTTTGTATTGTTTATATAAAAAGGTACTTAGAAATATGTACCTGGGTATGTTTACTGAGCCAATATAATTTTTGTAGTTGACACTATATACATTTTCCTGTAATAAATTGCTTCCCATCAACAAAGCAATTAATCTAAAGCAAAATATATATAATTGTAATTAAGAAAAAATTTACAGTTTATGTGCATTATTTTCTTAAATCAATGTAGCATTTGATAAATCGCTTTGTTTTATTCTTTTATACATAAAAATAGGATTCGCAAGGTAAAGATTTTGTTTAATACTTTATATTTATAAAGTAATGATATCACAAATATTTTACATTACTAACAATTTTTTAGTATTAAAAACTGTTTCTTGAACAATGAATAACTGGCATGTTATAAAACTAAAAAAATAATCTTCTTACAGAAACGTCATATATTAATTTAAAATCTATGATAAAGATAAGGCATTGTGTTTTCATTACCGAAGGTATACGTCGAAGAAATCTACTCCTGTATTAAACAATTTATGAACGTATTGAAATTTATTAAACAATGCACCGCTTATTAATTATTATTTGTGCAACAATTAACATATTTATAATTCGTATCAAATAATAATAATAATAATATATAATTGTTACACATTACGTTATTGAAATAAATTTTTATCTTTCAGATATTTTGTTAATTAATTGAAGAAAGTGATTGCTAATTCTTGAACAGGTATTATTAAATTTTGTGTTTCTTTAATAAAAAAAAAGTATGGATCATATTTCTTCATCTACATTTCATCTATTTGAGAAAGTGTATATCCTACGCTTGGATCGTTTACCTTTATAGATAATATTAAGTCTACAGCTTTCTCACGAAGTCTAGTAAAATAATGAGCAAATTTATATTCCCTTCCTTTCTTGTATATGATACCCCATTTTATACACATCTTTAGTTTAAAATTTCTGGAGAATACTTCGGAAGTGTATAACGCAAGAATTCGTTGATACAGTACATAAGAAGGTTTGTTTTCACTATCTAACGCAACGGCCATGGCCAGAAGCAATGTAAGTGGGATTTTAAACTCGAATCGTAATACAGGGATAATTAAAGCTAGCCATGGTAAACAAAAGATTTTAGTGAGATTCCATTGAAGTAATATATTAAAAATAGAAGGAGAAACATTATTAAAACAGAGCAGATCTGTAATCACACTTGGATAAGAGAGTATTATTTTATTTATAGTAATTATTTGTGTACCAAAGCTGTCTGTATTAAATATATAATATTTTGTTCTCATTATTGTCATTAAATCGTTCACTGGCTTCAAATCCTCAAATTTAATTATTTTCGCAATATACAAAAAACATATAGTCATGATATCAACATAAAACGGCATATTATTGGAAAAAACAAATTCCTCTTTCTTTCCATTAGAATTGTACTTATAAACGAGCTTTGTTAGATAATTAGGATTTTTTAAAATAACTTTTGTGCATTTTGCATGAATTTCTATCATGCGGTCAATAATCCATCGTGGATTAAAAGACTTTAAGGGAATAAGTTTATTCTTGGAGAATTTGTTTAGAAAGTATACCTCAAGAAAAATAGGTCGTTGTCGAGAAAGTGTCTTTATTGTCGTTACTAATGTGTGTAAGGAATAAGTATTCCCTCCGTTTTCATTGATTTCTTCGCTATCCGATTTGTGCAAGTCCATTGTTAATAATTTAGACTAATATATATACTTATGTTTCGTATAAATCTGATGAATAGTTGTCACTTTTTAATTTTGCGATGCTCTTCAAAGTTCTAGGATGATTCAATTTCTCGTCTTTCCTTATTACCTGAGTATTTTTTCTTTAATACCAATCGAATGCCATTCCATGTGTATATATATGTATCCAGCTTCTACACACGTTTCAAAACATATAAATATATTTATGAGTTTCACAACGATTGTTAACAGATATATTCTAATTCACAATCTTGGAAGCGCAGAAATCATTTTATATCCAATTGTGGTGTTAGAAACTCAGTAGAAGAACAGTATTTTTCAAAAAAGATTTATAAGTGAAATACGTATATAATACAATGTTTTATGTACATACCTGAGACTTAATACGTCGTAAAAGTTCGAAGAGTATCATTAATTCTAAACGATACACTTGTGTAACGTTATTTGAATATTGTCAAAACTCATAACGAGTGATAGTTAGAAAAATATTTCCTAAGGTTTTGAAGAAAGACGAAAGAGCAAAGATTATAAACGTACATTAGGCTGCGTTTCGATATCACTGTCGGTGTCGGAAATCTATGCACGCAGCGTACCTATAGTATTTTCAATACTGGCAATAAATATTAGAACACAACCCTAGTCAGACTCAGCATGCTATACATTTTTCTATAGTATATGTTGAATTTGGAGATATGTATTAAAATAAATAGAGAAGTAACTCCTTATGATTATCGTCTTTGTTTTGTTCATACTATCTTTGCTTACAGCATATTGTATCTGTGTGTTTCGTGTTATGCACATATATAATATGTAGATAAGAATAATTTCCAAAAAATTTATTAGACGTCTATTATAAAAATTTAATCAATATGCTAACCTTCATTTAAATTATAATATTAATCTAAAATATTAATAAATAATTTTGCAATATTAGTACGATGATTAATTATTACAACCTTCAAGAAATGTATTGGCAATTTAAATTATATTTATAATGTATATGATTATAATATGCAATATTTGTATATATGCAACAAAGGGTCAAGATATACATATAAGCAAAGATAGAATCGTTTAAATGATGGTGCCTCACATCTTAGTGAACTAATTTGAATAAGGAAAAATGTTGACGTGTGCAGAAATAATAAGATATGTAATCAAGTTACATTTTATTAATTTCTTTTAATAATTATTTATACAATAGTGTTTTACAATATGAATCTTTTGTAAAATGAATATTTAATACCGTACAGTATAAATATTTAGACATTTCATACAAAATTTTATAAAAAATTTTATAGTCACAAATAAGCTGTTAACTTATTTTTAAAAATTCATTTTTCAAAGGGTATTACATTAACTCTCTGTAGTCAATTAAATTTAAAAAAAATTTGACATTAAGTTTTTCTGTAAGGATACTGTCACCAGAAAATGTCTTTTAATTTTATCTTGCAACTTTAAATTAGATTAAATTATAAAATAACGTGCGCAAAATGCTTATGATGCAAAAATATATATGGTATTCTTTTAAAAATTACATTTAAGTAAATCTGTAATAATTATCCAGCAAAATATAAATGATTGTCATTTAGATATTAAATCAATATTAAATCGATATCATCATTTTGACGCGTTAACTCAATCTAAATCTAAATTGATTTATTAAATCAATTTAATAAATCATTTCATGTTGAGTTATATTATAAAAAACATTTCAACTTCAAAATATTCTCAACTTTAAACTTTTTTTAGGAAAGAAATATTATGCATGCAACAAATCATTTATACATTTTCTGTTTTCATCTAAAAAAATTTTTAAAGTCAAAAATATTATATAAAACTTTATTTAACAAGGTATCTTAAAGTATATATGTGTATGTTTTCTATGTTAATATTATTTTTTTTAATAGATACCATATACATTTCCTTGTAATAAATTGCTTCCCCTTAAAGAATTAAAAGGTTAATCTAAAGCACAATACAATTGTAATTAAGAAAAAATTTTCATTTTATGTACTTTCTTATATCAATATAGCGTTTGATTTATATAAATTGCTTCATGTTATCTTTTTATGCATAAAGGTGGAACCATCAAAAAGATTTTGTTTTATATTAAAAATCTAGAAAATATTTATAACACAATTGTTTTGGATTTCTATTTGTAATATTAAAAACTGTTTCCTAAAAAACAAAGACCTGACACGTAATGAAACAATCCTTTTAAATAAGCGTCTTATATTAATTTAAAATCTATAATAATGATGTTGCATTGTACTTTTTATTACCCAAAACATACGTCGAAGAAATCTACTCCTAAACAATTTAGAAACGGATAGGAATTTATTAGACAGTATCATCACTTCCTAATTATTGTTATTGCAATTAATTAACATATTTATAATTTATATAATAATTGTTATAATTGCAATATCGAAACGAATATTTACGTTTTAAGTACTTTGTTAATTAATCAAGAAAAGTGATTATTAATTCTTTATGTTATTTCGGGAAAAAATGGATACATTTTATACGTAACCATATGTATATAATTATATGTATGTAAAATCAATTTTTTTATTATATATAATTTTGTATAGTTGCATATAATTACGTAATTATATATAATTTACGTAATTATACGTAATTATATATAATTATATGTGAAACATTTTTTCTCGGGATGTTATTAATTTTTTTCAGAGCAATAGAGAATATAATTACACACGTCTATATTTGAGAAAGCGTATATTTTACGCTTGTATCATTTGCCTTAACAGATGATATTAGCTTTTTAGCTTCCTCACGAAATGTAGTAAAATAAGGAGCAAATTTATACCTATCTTCTTCCTTGTATATAATACCCCAATACATGCATACCTGTAGTTGAAATATCCTAGGGAATACTTTGGAAGTGTATAATGCAAGAATTCGTTGATACAATACGTAAGAAGGTTTGTTCATTCTATCTAATGCAACACTCATGGCAAGAAGCAATGCAAGTGGAGTTTTAAACTCGGACTCAATTACGGGGATAATTAAAGCTAAAAATGGTGTACAAAAGATATTAGTGAGATTCCATTTACGTAATATTTCAGTGCCAGGAAAAGTAATGGTATCATTGAGATAATACAGCAATTGTATAAATACACTTGGATAAGAGGTTGCTATTTTAGATTCAGTAATTAATAGTGGGGTATCAAAGACATTTGTATGAGGTATATGATATTTTCTTTTCATAATTGTTATTAAATCATTCAGTGCAAATTTGACAGTACCAACTTTAGTTATTTGCATAATATACATAAAACACATAATTGTGACATCAATATAAAACGGCATATTATTGGAAAAAACATATTCCTCTTCTTTTTCATCAAAATTGTATTTGTAAACAACTTTTCTTAGGTAAGTAGGGTCTTTTAAAATAATTGTCGTGCATTCTGCATGAATCTTCATCATGTATTCAATAAACATTCTTAGTTGGATTAACGTTGTGGGAATAATTTCAGTCAGAGAGATTTCCTCTAAAAACCGTACCTCAAACAAAACGGGCAGCTGTTCAGAATTCTTTTTCAATATCGTTACTAATATGTTTAATAGACAGACACTTTTTTCGTTTTCATTGGTTTCTTTACGATGTGATTTATGCAAATCCATTTTTAGTAGATTAGAGTGCGATATACATCTATATAAACCTTGTAAATAGTTATCAGCCTTCAATTTTGCGGTGCTGATCAGCCTTCTTCTGATGATTCGATCCCCTCGTCTTTTTATATTCGCCAAATACCTTTTCTTTTAAATGTCAGATCCATATATGGAATCCATTTCTACTTTACAAAATACATAAAATACATATAAGTTTTTAACGATTATTAATGGTTATTTCTAATTCATAATCTTGACAATCTTATATGCGCGAAATCGTTCTAGTCAATTTCGATGTTAAAAACATAATTTAGAAGATCAGTATTTTTCAGGAAAGCTTTAAACTTTTAAATGACATACGCGCATAACAATGTAAATACATACCTGAAGTTAATGCATCGCAGAAGTTTAAAGAATATCGTGAATTCTAAACGATACGCTTGTGTGTCTGTATTTTAATATTGTCATGACTTACATATAACGAGTAGCAATTAGAAAAAGGTATCCTAAAGATTCGAGAAGAACGAAAGAAAGTACGAAAGGTCATAAATATACATAGTCGGACCCAGCACACTATACATTTTTCTACAGTAAATGTTTGATGGTATGGATTGAAATAAATAGAGAAATAATTCTTTATGACATTGTCATACTTATTTTGCTACTATTTTCCTTCTTTCAATATATGTATGTCTATGCATTATATATACAAACCTACAATAAGCAGATAAAGATAAGGTAAAGATTTCTAAAAAATTTATCGTTCAACGTTTAATGTTAAAATCGACGTACTAACTTTTATTTAAATTGTCTCAAAGGTAAATGATTTTGTAAATACAGTAATGATTATTATTTATTGGAATCATAAAAAATGTTTCATTTTAGTGTTTTCAATTATATTTTTATTTTATATAATTATATTACATAATGTCCATCCCTGATAAAAATTTTTCTCAGAATTTTTAATATAATTTTTCATAATTTTTATATAATTTTTTAGAATTTCTAAATAATTTTTCATAATTTCTATATAACCTTCTCACATTTTTTTATACGAATTGGAATAACTTCTTAAAAAATCTACATTTTTTCTCAGAATTTTTCATATATATATGTATATTAATTATGAAATATCGTAAAATAATTTCTAAGATTTTTTGTAAGTAAATTTCTGATAAAAATGTTATAAAATCTAAAAAATTTAAAAATATTTTTTAAAAATTATGGAATAAGAAATCTCAGAATATTTCAGAATTTGCACTTGTATGAAAGATTCTGAAAGAAGATGTAAACTTTCCGAATATTTCTGAATATTTCTGAAAAATGTTCCAATTTGTATAAAAATTTTCACCAGGGATATAATGCTCAGATAATTTCCATTTTGATATTATTTTCTAAGGCTTCATCTTATATCATTCCACCATAACTACGCATTTTCGCACAAATCGATGGAGTGGACTGTGCCATTTCATGTTGATCACGGCAAGGACCGCACGGTGCACGGGCCGACGGGCGTGCTGTTCTTTATTTCAGTCCTCGCAGCATATCAGAATTCGTACGCTGCACGCGAGTTATGAGAATTTCTGCGACGCACCCGGACCATGAACGAAATTCTCGAGAGCTGGGAGCAGATTGAGGAATCCGTAGTAAGACATATCCCAGAATTTCGTTTTCCAAATCGGAGTGTAAGAGTGAACGTCTCGCGTTAACCTATAACCTCCTTCGAGCTCTAGAGTTTCCGTCGACGACGAGAAGACTTTCCGCGGTTTGTCGTCTCGCGTTTTTTCGCTTTGGAGCATCTCGACTATCGCGCTTGTATTCTTCGTTGTGCAGAAGAGGGATGAAAATTCTGATGACTTTTTTAGGCACTCGACAAAAGACTGGAGGCTCTTCGATTGAACACAATAGAGGAAGAAATAGAATCTTCTAGGTTTAGGTGAACATTTTTTGAACTCGTTTCTCTTTCATGCTCAAGTCATTTAAATATTTCTGAAGAAAATATTTCTGTTATTTTTATAATATACAATGTATAATTCATGTATTTAACAATGTTTTGGATATAGAATCAGTGGACACAAGGAACACAAGGATGATTACATTAGGGGAAGATGGCCTTAGATCTCAATATGTACCTCCAAAACCTATGGTAAAGAAAATATTAAAGGAACCTACTGTAGATTCGCAGGATAGCGGCTACAGCCTGCTGAATGACGATAAGCCTAAACGATCTATCAAGTCTCTTAAGCAAGTATGTAATTTAGGATGCTTATCAGCAAGAGACACATGGTGAATTCGGTTAAAATATTTATATACATATATGCTTTTACATTTAACGTAGTTAATTTAATGTATAGCAGCTTTTAGTATATATTAGTGTAATGCAAGTGAATTCACTAAAGACACAGTGTAACACAGTGAATTAGAGATTCTATAACAGATTTTGGCTATGATAAATTAGCCCATCATTTTTGTTAACTTCAGTAAGTTAGATTGAATAAGATAATATTTAGAATGAAATAGCATATAAAAAGAAACAATACATATCTTTTTTTGTAATAGTATTTTTCTTGACTTGTGGATTTCCGGGATTAGAAAAACATTTCTGTTTCCAGGTGAAACTCAAGATGGAGAAAGTAGCAGTATCTACCTTAGAAGTTAAGGAGGAGATTCTCAAGAAGAAGCCTTGCCCTAAGGCTAAAGCTAAGGAGAAACAGCAGAGTGAGAAGAGGTCTGATGATTTTCGAGCTTCGACTTCACAGACTTCATTTCAAAAGAACGACTCTAATGCAAAACAAGCGCTTTATGAAAAGTTATACTATGGCTTCAAACGACAGAACGAGGCTATGAAGAGCATACAGATCATGATAACACCAAGAAGTATTATACTTCCTATTTCAACGAGGTCCATCGGCTTTATGATAAGATTTTTGATTTGTAAGTTTGCACGCTTGAATATACAGAATGTTGATTTCCACGGTTTATGCTCGGCGTTATATAGAGTAACGTTGCTTCAATTGAATGTGAAGTTGATGCAGACGATGCTTAACCAGTGTTCAAGAAACATTGGTACGAATGATTTCATCACGATTGATGTTAAGTCTGAGTTTGTTCGCATTGTTTGTGAACTAGGAGCGTACTTTGCTCCTCTCGTCAACTTAATTTCGTCGATTGGAGTTGCAAAGGCATTCGGCACTTTATATATTCCACGCATGGTAAAAGCACCTACACTCAATCACATTGTGTGTTATGATCCAACTGTTATCAATTTCTCCACCTTGCGCACTTATGTAGTGGCACTAAGTAGTGCAGCAACAGCTTATGCTACACGTAAATATTTCTACGACCACAGTCCTTTTCCTAATGCACGATGGACGTTGCAGGAAAAACCACGTGATGATGGCGCTCCTAATGAAGCGTTTCCCATCTTAAGTAATGCGGATGAAATTATGCCTACATTTTATGGCATCGATCAATTACGCGAAGATATTAATATCATCATGGACGCTATTGAATTAATTGGACGGAAGTACACAAAGTTTGTTCACATGGGTGGTGTAGACTATGGTGGTAATAGCAACTTTACCATACTACCGTCGAACGATGTAGAAGATATTAGGTGTTCCGACCTAACCTGGGATGATAATGATCCAGTTTACAACATTAGCTCGCCAATTTCTGGCACAATTGATCATTTCTGGTCTCCAGAGTATATCTCTAATGTTGAGTTTTATCTCGGATCAATCCATCTATTTGGAGAGAGAGCTCAAAAAGGAGCAAGATGGTCAGCTTATGATATCCGAAGCGTGTCTGTTGCCAAACAAGAAGCGAGTATCGACTACAATACCGGACTACAAAACCTGCTCGGTTAATACTTTCCTTGGTTAATACTTCATGAAATGGTAATACAGTAATGGAAAACTGAGCATATTGGAGCAAATCGTGATGGTCAGAAATAATTCCTCTTTTGAAGGAAGTTCACTCAATAACATCGTCAGAAAACCATATTTCTGGCAAAGGGTCGTTTTATCAGAATGCGGAGATGCGTAAAGAACGAAATCAATAACAGCCACAGCAGGAAACTTTGTGTGATCGTAATTTCCTCTGAGATCACGTAGATCACGGACTCGATTTGCACTAATGATATCATAGCACAAATGTTTAAAACGATTTCTCTTAAACAGATAATCAATCACTGCGTCAGATCTATACGCAGATAACTATGATTTAGAAGAGTAGTTCACGGTGGCCGTGGATATATCATTTTTCATTGAACAAGAGGACTTCATTACAACAGGTGTAACCGCAACATGTTCATTCTCCATTGCACAGTCTCCAGCGTCTTTGGCACAAAGATACGGTATCAAATAATATAGATAAAATTCGTTTGATCCAAGACGGGTGGAGATAAGCTCTCTAGTCAAATTTCTTCGAGATAAATCAAATAAAAACTTTTCGTACTGACGAGACTAAATCTTCTCTGGATTCAAATCAAATAAAAAAGCCTGACGCATGCTTTCTTGCATCACCGAACAAAATCTAATCATTAATTTAGCGCGCTGAGTTTCAGCATAGACTGCGCTAGCAATGGACCGAAACAGAAAGGCTGTGTTGCATTATTCTTTATGCCACTGAATTTCTTTAATATGTACTGTTTCACTTGCAACATATCCTGCAAATAATATTTGATTGAATTTATGAATATTGAATAAGCCAAAAAAAAACTATTTTCCATCAATCTCTTATTTTTTTATTATATATATTTCATTCATTTTTTCTGAGTAAAAGTTAAATGAGTTAATATCGATCGAAAGATACTAATTTTTAAATCAAATATCTTATCATTAGAATTATCATTGAATTAATTGATGCAATTTCAAAAATGCGTCACGAATATTTTTAAATACAATAATAAAATATACGGTCAATGAGAGCGTTAATATAGCGCGGAAATTGGTGCGCAAATTATATAACAAAATAATTCGAGTAATATTCACATAATATATTTATCTACCATGAGTGTCGATACAATTTCCTTGAACGTTTCGGTTTTTCTTTAAACCATCTTCAGCAAGTTAATTTTCGTCGATATCTTAATAACATATAGTCCGTAAATGTTAGAAAGGTAATTTTCATCGATGTCTTGACAAACTATAGTCCGCATATGTTGGAAAAAAATATTCTATGTGAGACCGAGGATGAGCATGTCCCTACTGTATGGATGGGAGTTGCCATAAATTGTCTCTTCTCTGTTAAGTCAAATGATTAACTGGAGAGTACAATTAACAAAGCAAATTGTGTTATTAAATTATATGTGTGTTTATTCTACTCACCCTCCGTCCCCATAGAGCACAATCGATTATTTCAAGCGTAACACGTCAATTTATAAAATATTTTTAAAATTATTAATGCCCGTTTATACAAATGTAGTTTAATTTTATTTTTGGTTCAACTAACTTTCATCTTTTTCTAATTCCAAAATGAGAAAAAGATGAAAAACAAGTTGAACCAAAATTAAAATTAATTTACATTGATAGAAACGAGCATAAAAAAGAAAACGTCCCATTTCTTTCCAGCGCTATTTCAATTCTTGATGTCTAAAAACGATGCTTATTCTCCAACAATAATTTTCAAAAATGTTTATACTTTATCTTTTTTTATGGGATACGCACCGTGTGTGAAAGACCGGTGATATTTGTAAATTTAATTGGATGCGCATAAATCCACGATTTTGTGACCACATTTCTCGTCCGTAAATTCTCCGTCACAGTCTCCGATAAACTCGGATGAACATTTACGTTCAGTTTTACCATCTTTCAACTTTGCCGGATATCTTCGAAAAATCAGCTCAAAAATATCCCTCCAGAAAGAATCTTATAGAAATGTAATACTTATAGTGGCCAATTTGTATACAATCATTTAACAAATCTTTTAATATTAATTAAAAATAAGTGATTAATTGGCCGGTACTAGTATTCCATTTCTATAAAGGTAGAAAGAAATTTTGTAACAAATTAAATAAATAATAAATGTAGACAAGAATATTTCCTACTAGTGACGTCAGTAGTACTATCTCTTTCATCTAATGCGCATAGATGTTTTATGTAATATATGTTATGTAATATATGTTGTGTAATAAAATATATAATATATAAAAATATTTTATATAATCAAGTGACGCGGCAGCGTCGCGATATCAAGTGCATAAAAATATAAAACGGGTCGCTTGACAGCTTGATCGCTTGACGTGTGAACGTCATTGCGTATATATTCGTGTCGTTGCCAATTCGCGACGCTACCACTAGCTTCATCAGGAGTTTTTTTGACATCAATAAACTTTAAAATTAACCTTCGGACAGTGGACGTTGTGATACTCGCACGCACGGTGGATGCAGGGTCAAATGTGACCCAAGAGTGACATTGTTTTAAAACGTTTGAAAAGCAGTTTTCTCCCAAATAGCAACGTGTCTATCTTGTTGATGGCATGTTGTTTGCTAAGTATGCATTGCTAAGTATGTGTTGATACCAGAATTGCAGCAACTTAATAGATAAACAATAAATTGTTTAATCGGTTCAAATTTTTTTTATTATTATTACAGTCATGGCATCGAGCAACGGAAAGAGATAAATCTTGGTTATTTCCACAATTCATTGTGACTCATGTACCAGTTGCAGGATTCTCTAAACGGTTCGACAATTATCACTATCGTTAACTAGCGACAGCTAATGAGAGCTGCTCTTTCTTCCAGGATTGTATCGCCATTGGCTGACGCTAGTTAACGATAGCGACAATCATTGATAAGACGTTCAGAGAATTTCGCTATAGCTCAACATCTCCTTATCTGTCTATATAATTTCGCAAGACTAGACAGCAGCAGTTAGTGTTATTTCAAGTTATACACGTGCCGTTGCGAGCTAGTATGATAGTAGTTTACTTACAAGCTGACACTCAGTAGTACGCAGCAATATCGCCAGTGCAATTACATCGCATTGTCAAATTACATCTGCAATTAGGTATGTCATGTCCATTGCGTAACTAATATCAAATTGAAAAGACTTCAGAAAGAAAAAAGGTAATTTTATTTTGCTAAGTGTGTTAAAATAAATCGCTTTATTACACGTCGACTTATTATCAGACAACGAAGTCGCTTATTAAGATGGAGCAGAATGGAAAAGCGAAAGAAATCAATTTTTTGACGTAATTTTTTCTTTTGATTACGTGATGAATAACAAAATGATATCAAATTCTATTGATAAATGGTATTATTCACTTTATCTCTCAAATATTTCGTCGGTGACGTATCATGCGTTATAAATGGGACGTTGGAGCATTGCAACGATGTGTTTTTAACGAGCCTCTTAATATCTTGACAGTGCGTATGTGCGTTATAGATGTGTGCATTCAATTATTCTTGCATTATATGCGCGGAAAAATTGTCATTAAAATTAAAGTAATGTTGATATATTTGTGTCCGTAATATATCTTTCATCACTCTATTGCCATCTTATTGCTAAAAAAGTATTGCTTAAGATCAAGGATAGTTTCAAATTTTAAAGCGAAAGAACAGTATTTTATTGTAAGTTTTTTCTCGTTTTTTCTACTCCAGTATATCGAGAAATCGCTTCGAATTTATTGATGCTAATTATAAACGGAAAACTTTTATTTTGGTAATAAATAAAAATAGGGATTATATAATAAAAATACATCAATGGAGAAATCTGAGAAATCATCGAATTGTGTTTTTCAGTAAATCCTATTTATAGCGGGCGATGAATTGAATTTTACTTCTAATTTTCAAGATAATTTGCATCGTATCATGACGTAATATTTATACATCTCAGCATGCTGTATTGAAAGATAATTGTCTATATATACTGTTTTTTTTCCTTCAATTTTCTTAATTATCTTCTTTGATGATGTAACGTATTGCGCATTTGTGTAAATATTAATTCTAGTGATGTTTCTCGAATAAAAGTTTCAAGATTATTTGTATTTTTTGCATGCACGTTAGTATCATGAAAGGTACAGAAATGAAACATACATAAGTGAAAAACGGCCATTTCCGGTCAAGGCTGTTCTTCTTGCCTAATCTTTCTTGTGAATTTATACAATTTTCAGTTCAAGCTATAAATTT
Organism: Mycetomoellerius zeteki; assembly: GCF_001594055.1. Taxonomy (NCBI): domain Eukaryota; kingdom Metazoa; phylum Arthropoda; class Insecta; order Hymenoptera; family Formicidae; genus Mycetomoellerius; species Mycetomoellerius zeteki. The sequence continues at coordinate 489,850 of NW_017257841.1, read as the reverse complement.
ACAAGAAATATTGAAGAACTACCTTAATTACCCAAAATAATTTGTAGTTTTAGCTAAATTATATTCAACAAATAGCAATCAGTACTTTTAACGAATCTCTTTGCTGTCCACATAATAACTGATAGATTTTACTACAGTAACATAAAATTTGCCATATTAGCAAATTATTTTTCTCCGTGCGGTAGTCGAATTGGGAGAAAAACTGATTTTTAATATCAATAAAATTTCATCAAAAATTTAGTTTAAACACATTTTACCGTACATATTTTATCGTACATTTATATCAAATTTAACTACCTTTTACTATAATACCCTCATAACAAAAAACATCAGTTACATCACAATAATTATGATTACGTCATGCGATGACATGCTAATGTCCGCTTTATCACAAATATAATGTCATAGCAATGTCATGATGATATGCGAATGTTTTTTTAACATTTTGTTATGATCTCACAGTGACATTATATTTTCTTCCTGATCATATTGTGACGCTATTGTGTGAATGTGACCCTTTGCTATGGGGGTACCTTAAGACGGAGACTTATTATACAACAGAACATCTTTTCTCTTTTTTTCAGTAAAGATTATTCATAATAATTAATCGACGATTGGATAATGGAATCCTTTGAAATATTATGTGGCATTGCCGCCGTAATTCTTGCTATTTATTATTTCCTCACGTCGACTTTCGACTTTTGGAAGTCACGTGGCGTTCCTGGTCCACGACCAATACCGGGACTTGGTAATTTTAAAGACGTTATGCTTAATAAAAAATTTGTGGGTGATTATGTGACAGAAATATATAACACTTACAAAAATGAACCATTGATTGGGATATTCGCTAGGAAGACACCCATTCTTATTGTAAAAGATCTAGATTTAATTAAGAATATTCTTATCAAAGATTTCTCCAACTTTGCTGACAGAGGATTTCCCAGTATCGAAAAGGTGAGAATACGCTAAAAGTCATTATAAGAATACATAAAGTAGTATAAAAATATACGAAGAGTAAACGGAATACACAGCGCATCATATAAGTATACATAATTCTATATTTTATGAATGACGATCGAGATTCTGGGTTGAGTAAATTAACTATTTTTTTAACTAAGTTAAGTTAAAGTTAACAGCCTTGAAAATTTAACTTAATTAAAATACAAGTTAATCCATAATGAAATTAATTAAATTAAAAGTTAAGTTAATAAAAAAATAATTGAAAAGTTAAAATTGATTCGAACGAACAATCAGAAAAAAGAAAAAAAAGTTTGACATGATTTTTCGTATTTTTTCTTTCTCACAGCATATTTATTAAAGAATCTGGTTATTTTTGTTCACAAGTAACGATTATATAATATAAAATTACTAAATTATATACTCATTATCCTCTCGTATTGTGTTTGAGGATTGACTTCAAAAAAATCAAATTAAAAGTTAATAGTTACCGATAAAATGTAACTAAATTAAGTTAAAAAGTTAAGAGTCTAAAATGTAACTAAGTTAAATTAAAATTAATTAACTTTTTAACTTTTATCTTTTTAACTTAGTACTACCTAACCCTGTCGAGACTTATTAAAAATCATGAGATTTACTTTTAAAAGTCTTAAGCAAATTCTTTTAAGCTAGTTTTGTAAATTAGTAAAAATTAATTTTGAGTTAAAAATTTACTCGATTTATGTATTGTTTCTGTCATATATTGTAGGTCGAGCCATTGTCGCAACATCTTTTCGCTATGAAGCCAAAGAAATGGCGACCGTTGAGAATACGATTGTCACCTGTTTTTACATCCGGTAAACTAAAGGAGATGTTTTCTTTAATATCAGAATGTGCTGACCACCTGATCCTGTACATGGAAAAGATAGCGAGCAGGAATTGAATGAACCAGTAGAATGCCGCGAGTTGATGGCCAAATATGCAACTGATGTAATCGGTTTCTGTGTCTTCGGTATCGAGATGAACGCATTGTCAGACAAGGACAGCGAATTTCGCAAAATGGGAAGAAAAATATTAAATCCGACATGGATAAATATGTTACGAATAAGAATGAGAGAATCTTTTCCGCAGCTGTACGAAATGCTCGGTTATATCTTACCGCAAACAGAAACTACTAAATTCTTCACACGAATCATCATGGAGACCATGGATTACAGAGAAACGAATAATGTTACTAGAAATGATTTTATTGATATATTACGTGAATTAAAGAAACATCCAGATAAATTGGGTGATGATTTTGGTATGTACTTATGTGATCATATGTGTCTTATACGTATAATATCCAGCAAACACTAATAGCGAATTCAATTGGACGCATTCAGTGCGCACTATTGCAATTAAAGCCGTTGTACACAAAATAACATAAAGAAATGTTTATAAATAAACATAGAACTCGATTAAATCATGAAATACCCAATACATTTTATTGTACTATTAGATAAAATATGTATTTCACAATTCAAAATATTAGTATTTCATTTTTATACTCAAATTAAATCCATGTACAATAGCTTTAATATGCATCAGTGCGCACTACTGCTTCCAATCGAATTCGCCATAAGTAACATGTAACATATCTGTTACTCGTTATTTATTCACTCAACAATATAACTGTAATATGTGACACATATGTTACATTACAGTTATATTGTTGAGTTAGAAATTACAACTACTATAACATATATGTACTCGTATATTATATGTAACTTTATGTTTGCTGGGTATGTTGCTTTTTTCCGATATAAGACAATTTCTTACATGGAAAAATTACATTTGTTTACACATTGTTTGAAATAATTTTATAATAAAAACATCAAAATAAAATTAATTAATTTTAACTTTACTATGATCAGACAAGGATAACTTTTTTATTATAGCTATATTTTAGCAAAATTAACAATTATTATTTTTACATAAATTAATCGTCAACAATTTATATACAATAAAAATTGTATTCATTATTTTCAAAGTTATAAATTTTATACATATATATAAATTGTTAAGTAATTAATTTATGTAATCGAATGAAAATTAAATTATTTGTTAGATTTATTTATAAGAAAAAATGACATTTCAGATTTCACAGATAGTTTAATGGCTGCTCAAGCATTCGTATTTTTCGTTGCTGGCTTTGAAACTTCCTCGACTACTATTAGCAATGCGCTTTACGAATTAGCACTAAATGAAAAAATACAACATAGCTTACGTAAAGAAATTAATGAAGTCTATGCAAAATATGGTGAAGATTTAACATACGATAATGTAAAAAAAATGGATTATTTAGATAAAGTTTTTAAAGGTACGTTATTTGAAGAAAAAATATTAAATAAGAAAGTAATATGCTTTTGTCTCTTTCATTCTCTTTTCTTTTTTTTCGACGATGTTGCAATATAACTTTATTGCTAATAAACTTTAATCTAATTGTTATTAATATTTTTTCAGTGCATGTAAATGCATTTAATGTACGCTATGTTCTTTTTAGTGAAATTCTAATATAGTTATATGTATATATGTATATAGGGTTGGCAAACGTTACTTTTCAGTTATTTTGTCATTACTTTTTATAGTAAACAATTTGATGACGATGTTGCAATTTTTTATGATGGTAACACTAATTAACTAAACGCTAAGATTGTACTAGGGTTAAAAAAGTCACTTTGAAAAGTAACTTGTCACTATTACGCGTTACACTGAAAAAGTATAATCAGTAACGTGTAACGTTACGCGTAACGTTACTCATTACTAAAAAGTAACACGTTACAAATTAAGAGTTATTTTTTTCAGTAACGAATAACTTTTCCAATCCATTACAAGTAACGATTAACTTTTCTAACTCTGATGTCAGCATTACCATCATAAAAAATTCATAATATCATTACCAAATCATTATTATAACAAGGTAACGACGTTACAAGTAATGCGTTATTTGTCAACCCTGTATGTATATCTCATTTGTAATAACCTTCTTCAATTTAATCATAGTTTTTTTTAAATACATTCTTATAATGTAACATTATTTTTAATGCATACAGAAACCTTACGAAAATACCCGCCAGTGACATTTCTTATGAGACAATCTATGTCGAGTTATACTTTTGATGGTACCAAAGTTAGTATACCGAAAAACCAAAAAGTATGGATTCCTGTTTACGCGATTCATCAAGATTCAGATATTTATCCAAAGCCAGATGTCTTCGACCCAGAAAGATTTTGTGACGATGCTGTGCAAAGTAGGCATTCGATGACTTATCTACCTTTCGGGGACGGGCCAAGGAATTGTATTGGTAAAATTAAATAAATTTAAATATCATTTTCTATTTCTTTTTACTCTAAAAATATTTTTATTCGATAACTTTGAGCTATTTCATATTATAATCACTTTTTATTTTCAGGTGCACGCTTCGGTGTTTATCAGAGTAAAATTGGGCTTATAAAGGTACTACGGAATTACAAATTCGAGACTTGTGAGAAAACTCCAACCTTACCTTACGTAAAAAATCCTAAGACATTCTTATTAACACCAAAAGAATTAATGTACTTGAAAATAATTAAAATTAATCGAACTTAATTTAAGCTTTTTCATAACTTCCATGGAAAGCATTCGTAATAAAAAGTGGCAGAAATCTGACATTTTTACAATAATGATAGGATGTGCGACCATTATAAAGATCATGGCCATGGCACATAGAAAAACTTAAGACGTAAAATTTGAGCAGTAAGTGAATCGTCCAATCACAGTACAGATCGTAAGATCATAACATGAGCAGTAGCGAATGCAACATGTTGATTTCCTTACTGCTTAAGTCTTAAGTATTTTTATGTGCCAGGACCTTATTGTTTTTATTGATATTGTGAATTAATATCTCATATTAATTACTTAAAATAGATCCATGATATTTTTATGTCTCGATTTTAGATATACGCTGCATATTAGGATAATTTAATTTTATGTTGCATATACGGAGAGAATTTTTTCTAAGAGTTTACCCTGAAAATATGATAGTCGTGAGACAACAATGTATTTTCAAGAATTTTAATATAAATCTCTCTCATTCATTAATAAAACTACAATAAAGTATAAAATAAGTTTGATTAATTTTACTGAAGTGCATGGTAAAAATCTTTAAAATATTGTACCACAACTACCATATTTTCGGAGTAAATTTTAAAATAAAATTCTCTCTGTGTATAGATATCTTATACATATCTTATATAATATAACGTGAATCTTAAAATCATAACAAAGAATATGGGACTCTTAATTTTAGAAACAATACAAAGATTATAAAGTTTATAAAAATCTTTAGATCTTATCTTTCATTGGCTCAATAGCCAATAAAATAATTCGTAGAGCATCTGAAGATAAATTTAAGGAAGCCTTAAATATAAGGCCTGACTATGAATGCGGGCATTAGTGAACTAATTTGAGTAAGGAAGAAGGTTGACATACGCACAAATAATAAAATATGTAATCAAGTTATATTTTAATAAGTTTTTTAAATAATTATTTTACATAATAGCGTTTTACAATATTAATCTCCTGTGAAATGAATGTTTAATACTTTATAGTATAAATTTTTAAATATTTTATATAAAAATTCTTTTAATAAAATAACTTTATGGTCACGAGTAAGTTGTATAGTTATTTTAAAAATTACATTCTTCAAAAGAGAGGTATTATACACAGAAAAAAAATTTGCAGATTTTAAATAAATATTTTGTATTGTTACGTCCGAACTCCGGTGTGCGGATAGGTTTAGAGAAAGAAGGAGTAATAAGGTTGGAGCAAGGAAGGACGTTAGAGCAGACGCTGTGTCTC
>NW_017257841.1:483324-483737 GCF_001594055.1 Mycetomoellerius zeteki | reverse complement strand
TAATACTAAACAAACTCTCGTTACAATTTAACGTCATATCTCTCGCGAAGGATATTAATTGGATACGATCGACTTATTGTTACAATTTCTATTAATAATTACACCTAATAATAAGAATATATATATATATGTATATATGCTCGCATGTGTTCTCGGAAATTTGAAATATCATGGTGGTCGTGACTAGGTCTGTGAGTGTGTATAAGAGAGGCGATACAGGAATTAAGGTATTTCATGAAGTACAACGGAGGAAGGGGGGAAAAGATTGTGAAAAAATCTCACAGGGACGAGATAAGGAACGGGCGATCGGGGAAGAATTACTGGGATTGTTGCATGGGGTGGCTGTCCAGCTATGGCATTTCTGATTTCATTGAGATCAAAATAATCGAGACCGATTATATAGGCATTTGGTG
>NW_017257841.1:468785-482793 GCF_001594055.1 Mycetomoellerius zeteki | reverse complement strand
CAAAAAACGAGTGTTAATTGGCTCGTCACTATCGTAACTCCCTTGGTAGAAACAGATGGTCTACCGATAATAATCTTTATGGTGATGACGAAAATTCTAATCGAAGAAAAGAACTGTGGAGTCTGGACATAACACTATAGTTACATATAATTACTATTTATACATAAAATTACATAATTATATATAATTATATGTGAAACATTTTTTCTCGAGGTGTTATTAATTTTTTTCAGCAATAGAGAATATAATTATGCACGTCTATATTTGAGAAAGCGTATATTCTACGCTTGTATCATTTACCTTAACAGATGATATTAACTTTATAGCTTCCTCACGAAGTTTAGTAAAATAAGAAGCAAATCTATAGCTATCTTCTTCCTTATATATAATACCCCAATATATGCATACCGCTAGTTTAAATCTCCTAGAGAATATTTCGGAAGTGTATAATGCAAGAATTCGTTGATACAATACATAAGAAGGTTTGTTATTGTTATCTAATGCAACAGCCATGGCAAGAAGCAATGCAAGTGGGGTTTTATACTCTGACTCAATTATGGGAATAATTAAAGCTAATCACGATGAACAAAAGATATTAGTGAGATTCCATTTAAGTAATATTTTAGTGACAGGAGAAGTAATGCTATAAAATTAAGATAACAGCAGATATATAGATATACTTGAATAAGAGATTGCTATTTTCCTTTCAGTAATTATTAGTGGATCAAAAGGATTCGTATCAGATATACGATATTTATTCCTCATAATTGCGATTAAATCCTTCACTGCAGGCGTGATCATCTTTAGTCATTCTCAGTATGCAAAAAACATACATATTATTAAAAAAAATATATTCCTCTTCTTTGTCGCCAGAATTGTATTTGTAAACAAGCTTTCTTAGGTAAGTAGGATTTTTTAAAATAGCTGTCGTGCATTTTGCATGAATCTTCATCATGCTTTCAATAAACATTTTTGGTTATAATAACGTTAAGGGAACAACTTCAGTCAGGGAGAATTCCTTTAATAACTGTACCTCAAGCAAAATAAGTAGTTGTTCAGAATACTCTTTCAACATCGTTGCTAATATGCGTAATGGATTTCCACTGTTTTCATTGATTTCTTGACGATTCGATTTATCCGAATCCATTTTTAGTAGATTAAACTGACATATACATCTATATTTAATATAAATCTCATAAATAATTGTCAGCTTTTAACTTTGTGATGCTGGTCAACCTTCTAAGCCTAGATAATTTGATCCCTCGTCTTTTTTGTATATATTCGCCGAATACGTTTCCATCCATATGAATCTAACTTCTATATCTCAAAATATATAAAGTACAAATGAGTTTTATAACAATTATTAATCGGACAGCGGCAATGCTAAAGATAAAGATAGAGGTAGAAAGTAAAAGTAAATAATTAAATAGTAAAATAGTTAAATAAGAGCGCGTATATGAAAAGTATGGAAGGATGAATGAGGTAAGAATTTAAAGTCTCCTTCTTGGCTATGTAAATGCTGGTATAATAAATTCTATTCTATAACGATTATTAACGATTATTTCTAATTCACAATCTTATATGAGCGAAATTGCTCTAGCCAATTTCAGTGTTAAAAACATAATTCAGAAGAAGGACAGTATTTTCCAGGAAACATTTAACTTTTAAATGACATATGCGTGTATAACATTGTTTTAAATACATACCTGAGATTAATGCAGCTCAGAAGTTTGAAGAATATCGTTAATTTTAAACGATATACGCCTATCTTAATATTGTCATTATTCATAACGCGAGTAGCAGTCAGAAAAATGTATCCTCTAAAGATTCGAAGACCAACGAAAGAAGGCATGAAAAGTTATAAATGTACATACATAATCAGACCCAGAACACTATATATATTTTTCTACAGTGCACGTTTGGTAATATAGATAGAAATAAATAGAGAAATAATTCCTTGTGACATTGTCATCTTTGTTTTACTGTTATTTTCTGTGTTTCAATTATGTGATATATACAATAAAAATTTTATGTTAAATTTAACATATTTCACATGTCCCAAACGGTCCACCCAAATTTTTGTGTTAATTTAACATAAGATGAATATATTAGACAGTATCACAAATATTATGTAAAAAAATTAACACAATGAGCGTAACATGCCTCTGTGATATTTAACATATGCAATATATAGATTTAACAGATATGCCTCTTATGCCTAATTGCTTCTGTGATATTTAACATATGAGATATATAAAACAGATAATTACTGTTATTTTTATGTTATTTGTTTATATTTATCTATAAAGTGTGTTATTTTAACTATGAGAAATGTAAAATTTTGATTTAACACAAAATATTCAAATAACACAATCACATTATGTTAAATTATTAACACCCGAATATGTTAAAAATTCAACAAAAAAATTTTAACAAGGATTCATTTTAACACAAAATATCTTTTACCGTGTATGCATTATATGTACAAATATACAATATGCATTTAAATGTACAAGTTTTCAAAAAATTTATTGTTAAACATTTAATGTTAAAATCGATATACTAACTTTCATTTAAATTGACTTAAGGGTTATTAAATGATTTAGTGTGATTATTCATCGGAATCATAAAAAATGTTTCATTTTAGTATTTTTAATTACGTTTTTATTGTATATAGTTATATCACATAATATCCATATAATGCTCAAATAATTTATATTTTGATTTATATGTATAAATATATATCGATAAAAATTATTTTTCATTTTTGAATTACATATATGAATGCAAATACATTAAATATGGTAAATGTAAGATGTCAGCTGTGATATATAAAGTTACATATAAGAACATATTTACAAAAATAATATTATAGAAATCAATTGAAAATACTAGTCTAATCTAGCACATAATTGACGATAATCAATTACATTTTGATAACTTTTCAGATTAAGAAAGATCTAGCATACCAACATTACCCCCTCTTTTTTTATGAAAATTGTCATGTAACCGGCCTAATGTTTTTCCTGTCAAAGATCCAATTATTTTGCCGGAGATCGATAACTTATAGTTATCGAAATTGCCGAAATTGTCGAAATTAAAACTATCTTGTAATACGTCCTCTAAAAAAAAAATCATCGGATTTGGAGATCAATTATTAAAATTATTAGCCATTATTAAAATTTAAAAAAGGTATCAGATTTGACTCTTCTACCTGCTGCTGGAAATATTTTTCCAAATACCGAAGAAAAATCGAGGCGTGCACTTAAAAAAAGGTCAACAAAATTTTGTGCAGTTACTTAGAGAATTTTTTCCCGGAGAGCACGGTTGCCAGGTCTCCAGATTTCAATTGGAGATTCCAGTTTTCGGGACCAATCTCCAGTTCTCCAGCAGACGGGAAAAATCTCCAGTTTTTCGCTCGCGTGGGGTATTTATTAATTGGATATTTAAATTACGTGGAAATTAATAAGAAAGTCTGTGATTATGTTTGCAGTTTACGTTATTTTACGAATAATAAAAAAATTTGTGTGTCATTCTGTTCGCACTGTATGTAATTATTGTAATAATTGTAATTATTGTAATAATAATAAAAAGATCTCTGTGATTGTGTTGACACTTTATGTCGGTCAAATATTAATGACAAAAAGAAAGTCTGTAACAATGGTCGCAAAACACGAATTAAACCCTGCGCCTTTTTTTCTCTTTTTTTTTAATGAAACAATCGGCAGGCCTCCAGTCGAAATATGAAATTTTCAGCGCATGAACCTTCTGATCCCAGCCTACAGTGCTCGGGACCTAACAATCGTGCCGGAGAGCCGAAGATTTCATCGAAAAACCGGATTTTCTGGCTGAAAACTGGAAGATGGCAACCGTGATTGCGAATTAATAGGCCTGTTCTTTTTGGCTGAACTTTTGCACCTTTTCATCTTTCTTTTTCTCCTTCTTTCCTCCTGAAGAGAAAAGGAAGAAAGATAAACTGTTCAGCTAAAGTTCAGCTAAAAAGAACAGGCCCATTGACCCACTTTAATACCGAGCATTCTTGTTACGCGTATTAACTAGTAACTTTCTATTACATTATTTTAATTTCAGCAATGTATTTAAAGAATGATGTACTAAATTGGTAGAATATGCATCAAAATGATTAATTAAATACACATATCATGTATATGTTTACACGGTTCGCCGAAATTAAGATAATTCAATAGAAAGTTATTAGTTAGTATTCGTATATCAAGTGCACGATATAAACTAGGCAAATTCCCGCGCAACATGACCCAACATATCTTCAATAACGTGTTTGTATAATATATAATATATTTAAATATATATAATTATATTGAATTAGGGCTACTGTCAGGACCAATTTCACCAACCACGGTTAGATTAACCGACGGTTAAAGTTAGCAGGGTGACCAACAGACACATATTTTCTCGTAACCTCTTGGCTCTAACCTGAAATTTGTGGGAAGCAATAAACAGTGTATTATACATGTGAAAAAAAGTTTAAAAGGTAATATAAATATATATAATTCATCCTTTTTTACAAGTGTTGAACGATCAGTTTCTTTGTTTTCAATGACATCACGTTGTAAAAATATTAAATCTAATAAAGATTCTTTATCTGCGTTAGAAAAATTCTTTTGCCTTTGCATGTTTTAATCTGTAAAAAAAAATAAAATTTATAATGTCATTTTATATTATATAAAGAAACATATTATATATATTTATATTACCTTTTAAACTTTTTTTCACATGTATAATACACTGTTTATTGCTTCCCACAAATTTCAGGTTAGAGCCAAGAGGTTACGAGAAAATATGTGTCTGTTGGTCACCCTGCTAACTTTAACCGTCGGTTAATCTAACCGTGGTTGGTGAAATTGGCCCTCACCAAGCTCAGTTGATTTAACTAGGCCAGTTAATCCATCGGAATTAACCAATCGCATTTGTCATTTTGTTTGAAGAATTGACAGATTGATCAATTCCGATCGATTAATTGGCTCAGTTAAGTTAACTGAGCTTGGTGACAGTGGCCCTTAAATATGTTAATTATAAAATCATATAATTAAACATCTAAAGATATATTTCTATTATAATTTTGACTACAAAATAAATTTAACCTTTTCTAAAATATGTTTTGTGAACATATTTTAACACATATATGTAATTGATCTTTATATTGTGTGTTGAAATATTTTTTCTTATATAAAATAAAATCCTAATAGGACGTCTGCAATAAGATATCAGATATATCTCTCTCTTAGGAGGGATATAAAAACAGAATAACTTAAAAAGAATATTTTTATGGCAAGATGTAAATATCACTAGATTATTGTTTACATTATAGAGACAAAATCGCCGTTAGAATATTGTACATCTGTAACGACAAGCGAATTTAAAATGACATTTTCTATGAAGATAAAAATGATGAGCATGTTCTGATGTAAAGGATCAGTTCACAAATGAAAGAAGAGTAATGCTAAGGCACTATAAATGGGAGTATTCCTATCCGCCATTTTCATGCCAAATAAGTGCCACTACAGCGAGTGTGACTACAGCGAGTGTTACAATGCTGATCGAAAGTCGCTGCATTTAATCCAAAAAATATGTATTTTTCCATTTAAAAAAAAAAGACATTCACACAAATACGAAAATAATTAATTTCTGTGTCAGAATAGAAATTTGTTCTTTTTATCGGCAAATATTTATGTCTCAGAAAGATAACAATCAAGACGTTATTTTCTTGTTGCAGAAATAAATTGTATAAGGGCATAAGTATTTGCATTTAAAAAATACCTGGCTGTGACGCAGTTAATTGCAGTAATCGGGTTGACAAGGGCTATAGGTTCTTCTCGTTCCCGAAGGGTAAACGTGGGACAAAATGGGTTGACAATATGCGACGAGATAAGTGGACACCAACCACCTTTTCGCGATTGTGTGAGGTAAGTATCAAAATAAATATGATAAAAAAAAATATAATTTTTTTTTATCATATCACACAATGGCCTAATACTCAACGCTAATAATATTTTTTGTTTGTTTCAAGGTACATTTTGAAGATTCCCAATTCGAAGCCCACCGCATTGATGGCTGGAGAAAACTTAAACCGAATGCAGTCCCAACGCTTTTCGATGTGCCCAACCCCCCGCCACGAATCAACCCACCTAGACGAAAATCACTGTACAAGGTTACTTTCGACAAAAATTAACCACATTTTTTTAACCTATCACTGTCAAGATTAATATTTTTCGCTCCTTTCAGAATCGTGATGAAAATGCAACGCCTGCTCAAGTAGTAATAGTCGGTTTTGACCGATCGGTGCTTTAAGAATTGGTAAATTTTTCAAACCGCAATACTATATATATTAATGGAAGAAGATTGAATTGCACGATCCAGAATCTTAATCGTCTGAGTTTTTCAATTGCAGAATTCAGTTAACCAAAAGAAAGCTACTAAGGAGTGTGGCGAGACTCCTCACTTTAATAACGTATGCAACTTTAAACAAACAAATTAAAAATATCAAAAAAGAAAAGATGTGATTTCACTTTTTTGTATTTCTCTGGTTAGCAACGTATTTACGTCGTATCTTTTGTAGTTGTATCTTAAGAGGACGACCTTCTGCGTAAAAATTTCATCACAGTGATGTCTTCATCCATTGAAAAAGTATCAAATCAGGATGCGCACAATTACGCTGCACACAGTTCCCCCATTTTCCTCTACATTTAAAAAAAAAAAAATCAGACTCGCAATTAATCTAAAAATGGTTAAAATACAATTATTATATATAATCCTAAAAGACATTTTTTTTAAATCAATAAATAAAAGAAGAGCAACGAGATTATACTGTAAGATATTTAATAATCGTACATATACAAACGTTTCGACATCGATCGGGTCATTTTCAATGTAAAACAACAAAACATTATTATATAAATTATCGGAAATTTTTGGTCACATTATAATGTCCAGTGTGTGGTCCATATTTAAAATATCTTAAAGGTGATCTCACTTTTCACAATTCTTAAATTGTCTTAATGATGTAAGTTAACGTCGCTGTACATCGTCGAAGATATATCCAACAGTATTATGGCTTACTTTTTATCATACATAACTTTGTTGATTGCGTTTTCTTCTCGGCGTCTAACTTACATCATTAAGATAATTTAAGAATTGTGAAAAGTGAGATGAGATCACCTTTAAGATATTTTAAATATGGACCGCATATTGGACATTATAATGTGACCAAAAATTTCCGATAATTTATGTAATAATGTTTTGTTGTTTTACATTGAAAATGACCCGATCGGTGTCGAAACGTTTGTATATGTACGATTATTAAATATCTTACAGTATAATTGGCTCGTTGCCCTTCTTTTATTTATTGATTTATTCTAATTGAGCCATATTAACAATTATTTTCATTTTATTTTATGAGCATCACAATTTATTAAAATATATATAATTCAGTAAATTTCACACACACACACATACACACACACACACACGCACGCGCACGCACACACACACACACACCATTCTGCTCTATTAGAATTTGGTTCAAATGACTAAAGAGTGCACATCTTTCTTTCTTTCTTCTGATTTCCCCTTGATTGGTTTTGCGAATATAGAGTCAAATATAGAGTTACAGTACCATGCAGAAAGTAATGAATAACCTTCTCGGGGAGCAGAGGTCTCAAATCGAATGTAAATGGAAAATTAAGATTTCGTTAGTTAGAAATCTCATAGACCTCTTCGTACAATTCGCAACGGCCTTAAGCCTTTTTAACTTCTCTTAATCAACAGATGGAGCCATTTGGAGCCATTTTCGGCTTCCTAAACGCGAAAAATCGCGTATATGGGCGCAAGTGGGATCGAACACGAATTTACAGATCACGAATCCATCGCACCGAGCAGCAAGCCACTCGACGACCCAAGAGTGCACATCTCGGAAACGCATCTTTTAAATAAGCTGTTGGCATTTGATTTGGATGTATTCTATTCCATCTTTCTTAAGGTCTGTTCTTTTTCCAAGAATTCTAAACTAGTTCTGAATTAGTGCAATAAACTAAAGTGAAACCTGTTTTAACTTGTGCTCCCTTACGAACAAGAAGACTAGAACCAGGAGAGTCAACTCGTGCCAATAGCGGTAGTGGGGGTGAGGCAAAAAGTGGCAACGGATAACTTCCCCCATTCTTGCGCTTCATTAGTCCTCTCTGTCGCTCTATATAGTCGTCGCTCTGTCGTTCTATAATCGTCACTTTGTCGCTCTTATATCGAACTTCCACACAATGCGCAGTGCCGCTGCACATCGTGTGAATAGCCGCGGACGTTTTTTGATTTATCCCCACCACGCGAGTTGACTCTCCTGGTCTCTAGTCTTCTTGCTTACGAAAAAAAACCCTCAATTTTGGGCATTAAACACTCAAAAAGAACGCTCAAATTTGGATGTTAAACACTTTAAAAAACATTCAAATTTAGGTGTGATTTCGGACCGTTAACTGAAGATTACACTCAATTGAAGGTTAACGCCCAAAGAAAACCATCAAAATAAATTTATTATATAAAATTAATTAAATTACTTTATTGCTAAAATAATATTATTGATTTGCAACATATTTCGGAATACACACGACAAAATTATAATTGAAAAAAAAACGCTTTCTCTCATTTAGGAAGTAATTTCCTTATCTTTCTAAGCGGTCACACCCCATCCAATCTCGTCCAACGATGCTTAACTTCTGTAGTCGTACGGGAACTGCTGCTTCGATGATCCAAGGACAAGAATGTTAGTTGATGTATAACTGTGACATATCTCTATAGGGCTGCATTCGGAAACATCATTTGGGTACCCCCGTGTATCATCTTATCCTTGTTTCACATTGGGTGAACAACAAGGATAAAACGATACTTGGGGGCATTCGGATGATGTTTCTGAACGCAGCTTAGATAAAGTTTGTCAAAGACTACGTTTACACGGCTTGATTTACGCCGAAGTTACAACGTCGATGTTATGAAACTGGCCAATCATAGCACTTAAAGAAACGAATTCCAATTTCCAAATTAAACTGTTAACAGAAGATTTTTCGAATCGAAAAGATTCACGTGTATATATTGTAGATAACAAAATCGATTGCGTGTCATTGGGATTTCACGATTTTATAATGGAATCTGAAATAGCGCGTATACATATATTTTTCTCCTATACATATTTTAATTATCATCGATTCTTTCTTTTTCTTTAGAGATAAAAAAATTAATTGTTGCATATTAACTTCAATGATTCTATATCTCTAATTACCCAGTAAGCAAATTGTCCACAGAATACCAGCAGATTGATAGCAAACTCGATTAGAAAAATTCAGTAGATTCAGTAGATACATGCCACTTTTATCCGATTAAGCTTAGTGTTTTACCGACAGAGTCTATCGACTTACAATAGCTGCGTTTAGTACAAATTCAAGGTTTGCAACTGTTGTAAGATTCTTTAATACAATTGGTAATACATTTAGATCCAGTAAAAAACGAAAAGCAAGAATCAATCATATTAAAGAATCTAACATAATTTCTCAGCAGATTTTTGTAAAATTCGAGCTGACGGCTTTAACAGGAAATTCCTTTACTGTTTCAACAATTTCATTAGTTTTTTAATTATAAAATCATAATTATATATACATAAATATATATACATGTATACTTTTTCCTTAATATAAGGTTGTATTGATATGTATATACACATATATATATTAACATATATATATATGTCTGATTAGGATCAACCTTATATTAATGAAAAAGTGTGATAAAGCGCAGCAACAAAATTATGTGATGTATACATATGTATTTATTATTGTTTCACAGTAATTTATATAATAACTTTTTATTGAAAAATTAGTTTTTGCGATATTTACTTAGAACAATTTCGATTTCTTTAATCAAACTTATTTTTTATTTGTTTATATTTTGCAGACAAAATGGTAATGTACCCACACAATACGTGTAACCGATAATAAATTAAAAACATTTACCAGACTAGATAAGACACGAGCTTTGGAAAAAATTATAATTTATGCAATACATGTAAATCTGATTGACATTAGATCTCGGAAAACAGTATCATTTAATGATACATCATTTAATAATCGGATCCTACCTTAGATTAAATTATACTTCAAAAAAAAAAAATTTCTATGTGATATTTAAATCTTATTTTTATTTATGTAAAATTCTTTTTGAAGGATTTTACATAGAATTTTTTGATACTAAATAGTTATTTAAATTGAAATTTTATAAAAACACTATTTAATAATTTGGCCAAATTATTAAAACATTTGGTAAAATTATTACTTTCTTCTTGTCCTTACAATTTGTTATAACATCTAACAAACTCTGGTTCCTTTTATAGTCTTTGTATCATATATTGAGAATGCACGCGTCGTACTTGTTTTCGATTGAAGATGATGTAATTTGTCTGTCGTAGTACTTAGAATTAATACGAAATACTTCTACAACAATTATTTGTTAATTATAATAACAATTATTTGTTAATTGTACTTATAAGATATGAAAATACGTATTATAAAATAACGGAGAGAAATATTCGTACATAATAATTTAACAAATGAGGTTTCATAACATAACAATTAAATCTTAGTTTACAACGGCTAATTATGATGTGACTCCGATATCGTTTATAGTTACAGTGCAGGACGAATTTTCGATTAATCTTAAATCCTTCCAAACATTAATTTTCCGGATTTCACCATGTAACCTTGTTATCATCAATCTCGTGGCTGGTATTCTTGCCCAATATTTTCCCAACGCTGGTATTATATCAGTAGAATCCGTTTGTCCTGGAGAATTCCATCGGGTGATTATGTTCACAGTAATTACAACTGCTTGATACTCCATTGTAAGGAATCGACATACTTCGGCCAAATCTTCGAGCTCATAAGTTGTCTCGTTATCACTTTGTTGCGCGTTTCGTGTTACCTTAAAGAAGAAATGACCGATTATTCAAAAAATACGAGCACATTCACATATAAATTAATTTCAATATCACAGAATTAATATAAATATTATATTAATATTAACATCGAATTCTCAAATTATTATTTATCTTAATACTATAAATAATATGAATTAATTTAATATTTGAATTATCAAATAGACAAGAAACATTATTATTCCTTAATTTGTGTGTGTGTGTGTGTGTGTTAATCGTTATTTTTGACATTGATATAACAATAATATAAGGTTTCATCAATAATATATTTGGAATGTTATACAGATCACCAATAAAAATTTATTTTCTAAGGCACCTTGAAGATAATTGCCGGTAAAGAATCGATGATCACGAGGAGCACCTTTCTTTCTTCAAAAGACGCTTCATTTTGCTTCTGTTTGCAAAGAGTTACCAATTGTCGCAAAGCTTTTATCAATTCGTGAGAGGAACGGGTTTGATAAATTTTTGTACTGCGCAATGCATCTTCTATAATCTGTGAGAAAGAAAATTGCTTTTCAGAACTCACAGTAAAATCAGTAGCATTTTAAAGATAATTAATTACATAAAAAGTTTATTTTACAAATCTGTTATTTATTCAGTTATTTATTTCTTTCTTTTTAAGGATTACTTTTCAATTATACTGCTATAATTGTGATAGATATACGAATACACGTTGATATTTTTATTGCTATTTGCAGTTAATGTTATTACCTTTTGCTCAAAATTTCTCGCTCTCATAATTCCCTCATATCGCAACCTGCAGAAATCTTTCTTTGTGTCAAAATACCATACAATGCCGTCCGACCGGCTGGCGACGTTAGCTGCTATTGTGAAACATAATTGAGTCTTCCCGGAGGCCGAAGGTCCACATAATTCGCATAACTGTCCGGGATACAGGCCACCTCTCAGCAATTCGTCCAAACTATTCGAGAATATGAGACATTATTAATTAAAAATCAAAAAGTACATTCTCTCTTCTTCCTCTATCTAAAAGCATTGTATGATTTATTTTTGTATTTTTAAATTTCTCATCACATATTTTTATTAATCACAATGAATTCAATTAAGGGATAACTTGTAAACGTACCACGTTACGCTGATCGGAATTACATTACGTTCTATCGCAAGGAGTTGTGTTGCATTCTTCTTTATGCCACCGAACTTCTTCAATATATATTGCTTCACTTGCAACACATCCTACAAATAATAATATTTGATTGAATTTATGAATATTGAGTAAGCAAAACAACTATCTTTCAATTTCTTATTTTTTATTTATTATATATATTTCATTCAGTTTTTCCAAATAAAAGTTAAATGAGTTAATATCTTGGCGGAAAAAAATTTTTACCAAAAAGTACAAAAAAAACTACATAGATTGAAATAAGATCTTAGAAATTCTTAATTTTTCATAGATATTCGTAGTGGGAAGTAGAGTGAGGTTTTTTGTCTTAGAAATTCTTAGTTTTTCGTAAATATTCGTAGTGGGACGTAGAGTGGCGTTGTTTGAGGGCGGAGGATTTAAAAATTTTTTGAAACAAACAATACCGCTCTACGTCCCACTACGAATATCTATGAAAAATTAAGAATTTCTAAGGCCGGAATCAGACTATGCATTGAAGATTGAGGTTGAAGATTGAAGATTAAAATTTGACCAATAAGGACAAAGAAATTTTAGCTCCTTTCGTTTCGATTGGTCAAATTTGAATTTTTCAATCTTCAATCTCAATCTTCAATGCATAGTCTGATTCCGGCCTAAGATCTTGTTTCAATCTATGTAGTTTTTTTGTACTTTTTGGTAAAAATTTTTTTCCGCCAAGATATTAACTCATTTAACTTTTATTTGGAAAAACTTTCTATCTATGAAAAATCTAATGCGTGATCTACAATGGGCAGTAACAGTAGAGGATTAAGGAATAGGCGTAGAAATCAACCAATCATAGTCGAATGTAAGAAGGTTAATCAACTATGATCGTCGATTTCTATACTTACTCCTTAATCCACTACTGCTATCACTCATTATTAATAGACCCCGCATAATAATTTCTAAAATCTTGCCTCAATCTATGTAGTTTTTCGTAAAAGATTTTCCGCCAGGATATCGATCGAAAGATACTAATTTTTAAATCAAATATCTTATCATTAGAATTATCATTGAATTAATTGAAGCCATTTCAAATGTATCACATATATTTTTAAAATTATTAATTCCCATTTTCACCAATGTAGTTTAATTTTATTCTCAGTTCAACTAACTTTTCAACTTTTTCTAGTTCCAAAATAAAAAAAAAGATGAAGAACAAGTTGAACCAAAATTAAAATTAATTTACATTGATAGAAACGGGCATAAAAAAGAAAACGTCCCAATTTCTTTTCATCTATTTCAATTCTTGATGTCTAAAAACGGCGCTTATTCTCCGGTAACATTTTCGAAAATATTTTTACTTTATCTTTTTTTTACGAAATACGCACCGTGTGCGAAAGACCGGTAATATTCGTTAATTTAATTGGATCCGTTGAGACAAAATCCACGATTGTGACCACATTTCTCCGCCGTAAATTCTCCGTTACAGTTTCCAATAAACTTGGATGAACATCTGCGTTCAGTTTTGCCATTTTTCACCTTTACCGAATATCTGCAAAAGAATCAAAAAATCAGCTCAAAAATTTTCCCTTCAGAAAGAATCTTATAGAAATGTAATACTTATAGTGACCAATTTATATATAATCATTCAACAAATCTTTTAATATTAATTAAAAATAAGTGATTAATTGGCCAGTATTAGCCCAGATCCTCATACGGGCAACTGCAGCACTTAAAATATTAAATAATATTATATTCTTATAAGGTCTTACCTACATTTATTATTTATTTAATTTGTTACAAAATTTCTTTTAACCCTTACAAAAATTGAATACTTAGCCCGGATCCTTATACGAGCAATAGCGCTTTGACACCGAGAGCTGATTGGTGAAAAGTCGGTTGTGGAGGTAAATTTTATCCCC
>NW_017257841.1:428731-468611 GCF_001594055.1 Mycetomoellerius zeteki | reverse complement strand
TTTTTATTTAACAATTTATTATATATATGTATAATAAAATATATAAAAAGTATATTTATATTATATATTAATTATATATAATAAATTATTTTTTTTGCAATTGTGTTATTTTTCGTTAGATATTACAAATGGAACATATTCATATGTACATATTAATAAATGCTTTATATTCTTTACATGTAATATTGTAAATATATATATATGTATATAGGTATAAAGACATAAAACATATCTTCGCAAAAGTTTACATTTAATCCTCGTCTGCAGTCATATTTTTACTCCCTCCATATAATTTGAGTCTTTTTTGTTCAGTCTAAATTTTTTTATTGTTTTCAACATTTTTCTCTATTAAAGCTCATGGCACATACAAAAACGTAAGGCCGAAAGACGTAATCAATAAGCGAATTGGCCAATCACGGTAGAGACCGTAAGGCCAATAGCGAATCCAATGTTACGATTTCCTTACTGCTTACGTCTTACGGCCTTATGTTTTTGTATGTGCCATGAGCTTCAGTGTTGCCGAAAAGGTTTTTAACTCAACTGTAAAAACCTTAAATTAAAAATTTAAACAAAAAATAAGAAAGAAATCCGAGAGTAAAATTTCGTTTGTACAAAAAAAGTCCATATTGCAATTAAGGGTTAAAATTTACATGATTTCGAAATGTTCAATAGTTAGATAAAAACTTGAACATAAAAAAAAATAACATTAACAGTAAGTTATGAAATAATTAAAAGAACGTTAAAAATATCGTTTTTTAATCAAAATAATGTTTTTATGCAGTATAGAGCGAAAATTAAATAGACGCAACATAACCAATACAAAAGCGGCTGACTTCAGAATGCGAAACGTATATAGTATTATATATATATATCTATATAAAATGTATACATACATAAAGGCGTTCGAAATGCAAATATACGCAATTATTATGTCTCATATAATATATAAATTCAGGCGCAATAAATTTAGACACTTCGAAGAAACGTATATTTTGACAAGCGGATAAATTCACGTCGGATTCAATTTAATTCAAAATTCGGATTTTTTTAGGTCTATTTTCTGTGGTTGAACTAATGTACACACTTTTGAAATTTAAAGTGAGAAAGGTATGTTTGATATTGTCTCGAAAGCGAGAAAGAAAGTGCTAGTGCAGTCTAGAGCAGGAACAGAAAACAGATCATTCGTTGCGCGCATAATTTTCGAAAAGCGTTATCTCGCGCGCCCGCGCGTTACGCATCTTTTAAGCGTTCTTCCGGCGATATCGAGCGGCCCGGTGCCGCCAATCTGCACCAATCGAGACGAAGCACTGCGCAGCGCAGCGCGTCCAGTGGCGTCAATCGTCTCACCTTGCCGGACGTGTCGCACGTCGCACGTCCCGGCGTTGCGGCGACGACCGGGATCCAGGTTCACCGAATTCCACCGAGTTCGCGAGTCCTACCTCGTGCGCCTCGAGATTGGCCGAGATGGCGATCGAGATTCCCGCGCGCAAAAATGCCGCTCGCTGGCGGCGGCAGAGGCACGCGTTCGCACGCGAGGGACGCACGTGCGCGCACGAATCGACGATCGAACGGCGCACCGCCCGCACTTGTCGGCCCCGGCAACGCGAGACCCCGACACGGCAGCACGCGAAAACGACGAGGATGGAGTGATTCGAGAGAGGATCGATGCACGGGTAAGTCGGGCATACGTCGAGCTCGGAATTTACCGTAGCGAGACGGAGATCGGAATCGACTGTGCCACGTGGCGTGTACTTTAGATCGGTGCACGGCCCCGCGATCTCTGCCTTTGCCGTTCGTTGCCAGTCTCGATCTTTACTTTCTGTACTCTTCTTGTCGGAAATTGCTCTTCCCTTTTTCCGTCAATACTTAAATGTATATCGCTTTGTTTCGAGCGAGGAAGATACAACAATTGCTCCTGTATTTTCCGGGGTTTTCTTTGTTTATATAACGAATCTGAAACACTTTGAAAGAGAAAGAAGGCAAGATAACGAGGTGTAAAAAGTGCAGCCGTAATGAGATATTTGAATTTCTCGTGCATTTTTTTAATTTTAAGATGAAGATAAAATTTGGTAAGGCCCAAGAGATGAGAAATTAATCAAATGATAAATTTTAATAGTCACGACACTGCGAAGTTCAATAAAAAAATATATCGGAATTAGTAATTAATTGACTATGAACGTTCGACGAATATTCATTTTTATTTTTTGAAAATTAATTAATCGCGATTAGCTATTGAAATCGGAGCAAAATTTTTTAAACTCCGAAAGAAGAAAAAGGAATAAAGTTTTTATTCGTATTTTACATTACACGCTGATTGTGCAAAATCACGTGTTCGTTTGAATTCTTTTCTCAGCCACTCCTGTAAATAATTAATCATATAATCATAGATAATTATAATCAACAAAAATGGAATAAAATTGAAATAATAAATAATTATATGTATTGTCAGAGATGACAGTGTAGTGTATGGGCGTTTTTCATCCTCGGGCAAGAAAAAGATCGAAATTGAATATCCATATTTAGCATTGTGCGTAGCACGGGAGTGTAAGGAGTGCGATTAAAAAACGAACAGACCCGGGGATGTGAGTTAGCACATTTTAGCCGCATGTTCGAACGTACGAGCGGGCCGACCAATCGCGCGGCTCCGTCGGTGCCACGTTGCCGCGCGCAACGGCTGCGGCAGGCCAATCGGAGGGGGAGGGGGGCGCAACGCCATCTCTGCGCGACTGGTGCAAATACTCGGAGATGGCTCGTATTCGGCCGCGGGCCGAAACTCTTCTCGCAGCCGTCGCCATGTTTAGAAGTGCGTACGCGTCCTTGGGCGTGCGGTGTGACGATGTATCGTAAAATATTAGATATAGCTCATGCGCCGTATGTTACGTGAGGTACCTAATTACGAGTTGACCCACGCGGAACACGGGCGTGACGATCATTCCCGTGGATGGCGCACCTACGTCGCGGTAATTTGTGATTACATTATGGTAAGTCCTAGTCCGTCTCGGAGCCAACGCCAACATGGCGGACGGGAGATTTCCTTTGTATCACGCCGTGCCGCGCGGCTTCCCCACCCGTCGGCGCCGAGCGTCGTCGGCGAGATCGTTTCCTCGCGTGACGCCCCTAGGACGCCCGCGACACAAGACGCTCGCGACCCGTCGTCTTTCGTGCGGCTCGTCTCGCATTCGCGACGTATTTCGTCACCGGCGCTCGCCTCGATATAGCACATCGCTCCCTCGATGCACGTACGAACGTTCGCTCTCAGGTAGCCCCTCGAATCTTCGGACTGTCTCGATTTGCCGGCTAACGATAGTCGCGATGACACTCCTCGCCGTCCGACGATCTTCGCGATTTCCCGATTATATCCTGTCGTCGTGTACATTTCAAATTTCGCGAATTTATTCGATCGCGGAATGTGTCTGCTCCCTTTTTTTTAACGCGAATCGTACGAGAGACGCCTTTTTCAAATTCGCTCTTTTTCTCGCATTGTCTTGATTAATCTTTATAAACGATCAATGTTTTTTTACAATGAACAAACTTGTCTAGTAGGCCGTTGCTATCATTTCTTTATGTATCGTCTGAAACTTTTCTTTATCTTCGTTGTTTCTTTCGATAATTTGCAATTAAATCACGCGGCTATTTTGCAGGTGCTCTGCGTATTCTCGAAAGAATTTAAGTTGACATTGAAGTGTGTGAGTTTGTTAAAAAGTATTTCTATTAGAATTTTTCTTTTTAATATACATATATAAATAGTTTTATGTTTACTTTCATTGTTTTTCTTTGCCAATTTATAATTTATGTTAATTAAATAAAGTTTGTATGTATTTTATATATTATTTGAAAAAGAATCGGTATGTGTGTTGTGAATTGTAAATGTAGTGATTTAAATAATTATTTTTTTTTAAATATATATTTATTTATAGATAACAATTAATGCATTAGTCTCAATATTGTATACATTATCATTTTTCTATACATTATCTGTATATGTTTTATATTTATATTATTTGGTTGGGAATACCTATTTTATGTATATTTATATTATATATATATATCGTATGTTTTTTAAAAGACACATGATTCTCTACATTATTAGTACTTTGCAGTTTTTGTTTTTGTTCTTATTTTATTAATAATTAATAACTCTTCAGTTTACTTAAAATTTTTTAATTGTTAAACTTCAAACTGTAAATTATTTTTTAAACTTTAAAATAATCTTAAAAAATAAATATGTCAAAGGAATTAGAGTATAAATAGAGCTTGCTTTCCCATTAAAACTGAAATATGATTCCATGTTTTCAAATTGAAATACAACAATCGAATATTTATGAGAATCAACATGAAGATATAATTTTATATCGAAATAAATTCATTTTTTGTTATTGAGAAGGAATTCAATTTCTTTAAAAAGTATCTGTGTTTACGTCTTGTGTGATGAAATATGAATTGTTATGTAGTACTATGTGTCATTGTGAGTTACTGTAATACAGTACTATTCTATGTTTTCAGCGTAACGTGCAATGAGTGATAAACAGGGTGCACCTATTTTACCACCCCTTAGTCGGGGTGCGGCTAATAATGGCGGAAATAACGGAAGTTCAGCTCAACAGACTGTCAGTCTGCAGCAAGTTATCGCTACCGCTCAAGGCCTCAATGTGCTTGCTACTACCAGTGGGCAACAGTTTGTTATTACGACTCAGGTTCCTGGTCTCACACAGGTGAATGTTCACGCTTGTAACCAGAATTTAACCACATACTGTTTCACGAAATAATATATGTTACATTTTTTTAAATAGCAAAAAATTATAAATATGAGATGTATTTCTTCTCTCATACACACATCTAGCTTTATTATTTGTAATAGCTTGATCAATAATTAATAATTTAATCATGATTACCAAATATTTTAACCTCTATTATTTCTGTTATTTGTTGATTATTAATAATGCTTAATAACTGTGATGATTAATTAAGCAATAATTGGATACAACAATTTCTGAGGATTATTTTAATCTGGATTATTTTTATTAAATATTACTGATTATTAATTATTGATTTCGTAATAATTGCACTCAATAATTATTAATTTGTACACTTGGCATAATTCTGTAGTAAAAGGATCCTGCATTAATTGTATGTGTATCCAAATAAAATTGGATTCCTATGAAAGGAATTTTTATATATAATCTAGCTTATAATATGGTGAATAAAAGATATCGTAAACCCAAGACTCAAAAATAGATTGTTTTTACGTTATGATATTGTATATTAAAGGCGCTTTATGTGAGCACATTTAAATTTTACATTTTTGATACTTCATAGCTTAAAAACTGTCCATTATTGAGTTTTGTGATTATGACATCTTTGGTTACACACATTATAAGCATTAAAACTAACTCATTTTATTTCAAGATTCAATTTTCCATATAATCAGTACAGCGTCCTTTCTTTTGCTTGTATGATTAGCACTTATGAATTTTTACTCGCAGGTCATACCGAATAATGCTACAACTAACGCGAGCGGCACGCAACAAGTTACAAGGATCGTCAACATCGCGGGTACGCCACCGCGCAACGCTGTCGGAATTGGCGGCACGTCGCCGTCGACAGTGTCACGGCCACAGAACTCTAAGCTTATGCTGACAACGTCGCCGAAACTTGTACGCACTTCCTTAAGCAATATGTTTGTAGCACCGACGTCATCACAGGTCTCATCGCCGCAGGTGCAGGTGCAATCGCCTTCACCAGCGAGGAAACGGCTGAAATTGTCGGAAACGACGAAATTGGAGAAACCGATTCTATTTGATGCTAGCGACTGTCGTAGACGAATAATGGAGCACAAGATGCGACGGATGCGCAGCGTACGTGAAAAGTATGCGGAAAATGCATCGGAACTGTTCTTTCTGCACACCGGCGGCAACATGATGGAGTATTATACCTGGCGGAAGCGATCTCCGACGCCGCAGTTAGTGCACTTTCTGCGTCAGCATCAACTCGACCCGGATGACGATGACGAAGATCTGACTGCGCCACTGTCGTCGATACCAGAATTCTCGCAGCTATCTGCTGTTACAACTACTGTTACCACTACTACGACCGTTACCAGCGCTATTGTCACCGCTACCACCACCGTCACAACCGTCACGTCCGGCTCCACGGTGGTCCAGATCCCGAATCAAAGAGCAGAAGTTAAAATCGCTGGGGCGGGCGTCACACCAGTAGCGGTGTCCACCACCCTGCCTGCTGCGGCTCTAGCCCAACTCAGTCAAGGTAATTATAAATACCCGTTAATTACGGCAACAAAAAGGTCTAATTCTTCGTCATTACTTCTGAGCAACTATGATCCGATGTTTTCATCGATATGTAATACATTTAAACAGATTGATATTACATTCATATATTACCCTGGACGGAAAAGATGTATCATTATAATCGTGTGTGAATATTATATGTTAGACTTCATGAGCAAATCAATTCGATCTCAGATTAAATTCCGATGAATGTTCTGTTAGCATCCATAAATATTTCTTGAATTTTAACAGCGAAAATTCGTATTTGTTTCTTTACTGTTCATTCAGTGTATTTTCACTTTTAAACGTTCATTCGTACTTAAATATACAGTCGCGTTCCTCTATTTTAAGATGCGCCAAAGAATTCTTTTCTATTCTAACATTTTCCTTTGATATCTTTTAATTTGTGTGGAATAAAGAATGTTTTGTCTTTCACTCATTTTCTCACTCCCACGCAGAGGAAAACTTATATCAGATAAAGGAAAGCCTTAGAACACGGGTTCTCAGAATAGAGAGAATCGACTGAATATTGTTGCAGCTTTATTGGATCACGACGTCATAAGCGAAAATAATAATCCTGTTCTCTCACCCTATACATTGAAATAGATATTCTTTCTCCTTCTATCACAATTTGTGTTCGATAGATTTGTAATTCGATTTATGATATGTAAAGGAATTTTGCAAAATTATTTATTGCAATGAATTTCAAATTTATTTGAATACATATTTTTCATGATTAATGACTCATCTTTCTTGAATTGTTATTCTATCCTGTGTTTACTTAAATTCTATTTAGATACGTATTCTTTGTAATTAAGGACGACTGTTTTTTTCTTGAATTCTCGCCGTCATTTTATTAGTACCTATATTATCTATCATACATCAATTAGTAAAAAAAGAATAATAAAAACACCAATTATAATTTAGAGCCTTGTGCGCGTTAAGAGGATTCTTATCATTTAGGAAAATATTTATTATTTGCGGAGTAGACAATTTTTCTCATTTATGTTATACTTTAATAATGAATTGAAATTCGGCTTGTATACGGAATAAATGATGCACTTAGGACAAGTACCAGGTAGGCCTCAAGGGGGCCGCCATGGCATGGTGTTTGCCTTCCGAGCGGCAATCCAGTCTTCGCCAGTCACCGTTCACCCTCCATCCGCTTCCACCGTAGCACCCACATTCATTATAGGTGATTACCGCAGATCGCCTGCCGTTCGTTTCTTTATATCTTTAAGCCGCTCCATATTGGTTTTGCTTCCGAGCAGTTTAGATGCTACAAAGTCTTGTCATAAACGATTATTTTTACGCGTTATATACTTCCGTATTATACATATATATTGTACTCTTGACTTGAACTATTGGAACGATGATCAGGAGAAATGCTCGCCAGAGAACTCTCCTACTACTAAAGCTATTAAAGTTGATGTAGAAATCTGTACTGTCATCTTATAATAACATCTAATTTTTTCGTGCTATAACACTATACGTCCACTGTATGCCCACTCTATAGAATGAATCAGACAAGTATAGCATGTTACGTAAAAACTACAATGATGTGGTGATTGACCTGATCATTATTAAGTGCAGACGCATGTTTTTTTATTTGAAGCTTGGTAAGAATAATATATATCTGTCGTTATGCCATATACATATATGTATGTACACATACATCTCAAATGCAAATGAAAGCGATTTATTTTAATTGGAGTACTTTGAAAGTGTTTTCGTTTCTTGCTTTTAATTGTTGTCAATCGTGTAGATACGTTTCTTGCCTGTTCTGTGGAATTATGTTGGCAAAAATATGTTCTCCGTTTATCCATTAAATCGTTATTCGCGTAAAATATATTAATATTTGCCTACTTTTGTTAATTCAAAATACAGAAATATTTTTAAATATCGTAAAATGGGGTAACTTTGGCACAAATTTTGAAAATGTTTATTTCTTATATATTCATATGTAACTGTTGTTCAGCAGTTGTTCTAATTGATTTTGATCTAATAATGTAAATAGCAATATTAATTAGAGAATATAACTTATTTATAATTCATGCTTTTGCGTACTTAAGAATAGTTAATTGTTTTGATAACGGTAATAACATAATCATACAGCTTTCTTGAATATTATGAATTAAAAGTTTCTGAATTCCGATAAGTATATTTTCTTATACTTAAAGACTTATAATAGATATAATTAATATATAAAATTTAATTTCTTTTACCTTGTCCAATCTGCTAAATATTATGTGTTAATGGATAACTTCAACTTACATTTCACTTATTGTCTCACTCTTTTTCTCGTGCTAGTTCTTTTTTTACACTATCCAAGAAACTTGACCTTTTTTTTTTGAACAGAGTGTGAATAAATCATTTCCAATGTTTTTGTCACTGACTGCGAATTCCTTAGCCAAATTTGGCTATTACGTCACAATTTTAAGAAAAATGGCATCAATGGTGCAAAAAACTACTATTTTGAGGATTTTTATGATGTAATATCGACAGCCTTTTTTTTCTAAATTTTATTAATGCCATGTTAAAATATCAACTTTTAGTTTGAGTTCATTTTATTTCTTTTTGGTATAATTTTTCAAGTGCAATTTGAAAATAACTTCCAATATTATGCGGAAAAAGCATTTTGATTTTATTTTAATTCTGCATTATGTGGGAAGAAAGAAGTGCCTGTACACTTATATAATTGGATCGTACTAAATAAAAAAGCAGTATAAGATTAAAAAACAATAACTAAAGGGCAAAGTAAGAGTCAATACGTTAAAAATATAGTTTGAAATTGGTGAAACATAAAAAATTAAATTAGATTCAGTCTGAATATAATTATAACATTTAATTAAATAAATTAAGTAACAAATAAATAACAGAAATTCTACATGACAAGTTTCGGCTACACGATTGAGCCCTCTTCAGATACAATTTTACATGAATTTGATATATAATAAGTTCACGCAAAAAACGGATATTAAATACTGTTCGGATGTATTAATCTACGCCGTTCACATGCCATTCGTGATCAGTGTCTCTTCGAAATCTAATTAGAATATAAAGTCTTATTACAAAAAATAAACGTATAAATTCTAACAAATATCTTACCAAAAGCCATGTGTAAAATTACTTTAAAATTTTCCAGAGAAAATCGGTTGTGTACGGTATAAGCCATTCGTAGATATAACGCGAACATTGTGCGACAATTAAAATGTATTCTCTTACATACGATTGTCGATACAGATCAACACATACTGAGAGAGGAGACGGACTGTCAGTAACAAAGAGTCAAAGTTTATTTATAATAGGTATATATGTCTTGTGGAGACCTTCCATGTCAGTTTGTAAATTTAAACTAACGGTCTACTTTTTGATGAGCATCTCGGAAGTTAGGCGTTTCCTGTAGCAAGGTTCTTCATCTAAAACTTAATATGCGTTTTTTGCGTGAACTTATTGTATATCAATTCATATAAAATTGTATCTGAAGAGGGCTCAATCGTGTAGCCGAAACTTGTCATGTAGAATTTCTGTTATTTATTTGTTACTTAATTTATTTACTTAAATATTATAATTATATTCAGACTGAATCTAACTTAATTTTTTATGTTTCACCAATTTCAAACTATATTTTTAACGTATTAACTCTTACTTTGCCCTTTAGTTGTTTTTTATTTTTCATATAAAGAGTCCTTCTATTTGTTAAATGTAGTATAAGATTGACAAAATACAATTGCAGGAAGGTTATAATCTCTAATGATTTAAGATTATACTTAATTTTAACCAAAATTGCCCTATCTTATAGTAATACATATGTCGCTGTCGCAATCAGCTTTTTGATTTATTTTTTGATTAATGCATTATCGTTCACATTATTATCATAGCAATCCCAAAACGGTGTTATCATTTTAGGTGGAACGTCGGTGGTTACAGGCTCGTCGAAACTGACGACTACGGTCGCGAGTTCGGTGGTAGAAAAGTCGTCGCCGTCTATAATCACCGTGGCCACCCCGAAATCGTCTGTGACTACAGCTACGCTCAATAGTCCACAACCTATCGTTAAGCTCGTTAAGTTGTCTACACCCACTACCATAACTACTTCCTGTGATATCTCGAACAATCAGGAGCAAATTGTGGAAAAAGCTAAGCAGGTAATTGCCGCGATTGACTATTTTAATACTATCTTTTTTCGGTGTAAAAAAGACAAATATTTATATTAGTGTCTTAAATATGTGTCAACAAACACTTGTAGGTTTGATTGGATATAATTTTTCTAATAGGTTTTTTTTATAAACGAGTTATTTACTTAAATAATTTTATTTTTTTTTATTTTGTTTTTATTAAACATGTTTAAAACAATTTTAGTTTATTAATTATCTTTTACTGAAACAGTAATATGACTATATTAAATAATGTATTATCTAATTTATACATATTTGTTTCTTTTCGAATAAGTCAATCGAATGTATAGTTTATATATTTAAATTTTACGTTATATGCTAATTGCTGCGATTATCTGAATATAGGAGGCGTACGTAATGCAAAGGATTGCGGAATTGCAACGCGAAGGATTATGGTCGGAACGGCGATTGCCCAAGGTGCAGGAACCGACTCGAACCAAAGCTCATTGGGATTACTTGCTAGAGGAAATGGTCTGGTTGGCCGCTGACTTCGCCCAAGAACGTAAATGGAAAAAGGCAGCAGCAAAGAAATGCGCGAGAATGGTGCAGAAATACTTTCAGGAAAAGGCGATTCAAGCACAGAAGGCTGAGAAATTGCAGGAACTTCGGCTGAAGAAAATTGCCAGCTTAGTCGCCAAGGAGATTAAAACTTTCTGGGCAAATGTCGAGAAAGTAAGCGAAAAGCTAAAGTGCACACATTTAGAAACGTAAATAAATTAAGCAGTCAGTCTTTATTAATTTAATTCTATGAAAAATTGTTTTATTTTTTTATTTTATAATTACATTACTTTTTTTTATGAAGGCTACATTGATTTATATAACTTTATTTTACCCCACACTAATTAAGCCGGCGTTTTTGATGCATCTTTATCGGAAGCGTGTGCTCGTTGTGGGAACAGCAAAGTCTGCGCATTGTGTATGGTTGTTTGGTTTTCTTGTAAATTCAACCAAAGAATTAGCGCAGGACATTCATATTGAATTATGCTCAATTGGGCTAACACAAACCTCGTAAATATATTTGGATGTGAATTTATAACATTTCTTATTAATAATTAGTAACAATATTTAGACATTAATCCATAATATTTATAATGTTTTAAAATCGAATACACGCCAAATAAATATGGACAGAATTATAAAAAAAATAACTGCAATGTTGACAGTTGGTGGAGTATAAGCAGCAAACGAGGCTAGAAGAAAAACGAAAGAAGGCATTGGATCAACATCTAAATTTCATTGTGGGTCAAACAGAGAAATATTCCACATGGTTGACAGAAGGTCTCAACAAGACCGACGGTCCACAGAGTATTCCAGCTTCCATAAATAGTTCACGTATCTCTTCGCCAATCCCAGTGGGAAAATGTCATTCCGATGGTACGTTTAACTTGCATAATAAAATGTAATTAATTTTTATTTATGTTAATGAACATTTATTAATGCATGCAATCAATAAAACACATTAATTAATAACATTATTAATATGTAATATCATTATTAATATTCATTTCAATGTTATTATTGGAAATACAGGATTATTGCATGATACAATTTAAATTACAGAACTTTAATATTGTACAAATATGTCACAGTATTTTACAGTTATATACGACATTATATGTTTGTATAAATAATTTAATTTTATATGGTATAATCTGTTACAGAGGAATTCCAGCCAAATCAGAGTTCAGATGATGACGAGGAGACCATAGCTAAAGCCGAAGAAGAAATGAAAACGACCAATCACAAAGAGGAAGTTGAGTTGTTAAAAAAAGAATCAGAAATACCTTTGGAAGATCTTTTGAAGGACTTACCACCAGATTATTTAGAGCATCGAAATAGAAGTCTATCGCCGAATAACACAACGAACGAAGAGGAGCAAAATGTATGTTTTTAATCAAATAAGTATTTGAACATATGTTATCCTTTTTATATAATATTTATAGATAGTGTGCAAATTAATAGCGTAAAGTATTGAAATTTATCATTTTTCAATTATATAATAGCAGTTTCAATTTTGGAAGTTTCTAAATTATCGCCTCTTTAAACGTTTATCAAAAGATAAAATGAGATGATTTTTTTGTTATAGGAAAATGAAGCGGTTGACGCAGATGCAGATTTCGTCGCAGCATCTGGTGAATCCACGGATGAGGAAGATACTATCATGGAAGAGGAAAGGCTTGAGGGAGAAATCGATCATAAGCGAGAACTCGATGAACTTAAGGTACATAATTTTCAATTTTTCAAGAAATAATCAGGCAATTATCGTAAATCGTTCTTGTCAGACTTGAATAAGGATGTGTTCGTGTTTGTTTAGGCTGATAATGAAATGTCTATCGACGAACTCGCTGCCAAATATGCTAATATGTCGGATATGTTGGACGAGGATGATGAGGCTGAAGGTAAATTTTTTAGATTCTTTTTTAAAGTTTTTTAAAAAAAATATTTGTATTTTTTTATATAAAGTTCAACTTAAGCATGCTTTTTTAAACTGTGCATTGTTTGAGTATCTTTAAATTTATAAGCGATTTAAAACAGATTTTTTCAATTAAGCTTAAATAAAAAATCTTTAATTATTGTTATCTCGATTATCATATGAAAGTTTTCATTATATAAAAATGCTTTTGTTTGTATAATTTATTACAGTGATGATACTACTACCATCAACTGACAGTATGAGATATTTGGTTTTCATTTATCTCGTATTATTCATGCTGTGAAATGAGGCATTTGTCTGAGAAAATTGCGAAAATTATATATTATTATTGAAAGAATAAAGTAAATCACATTTAATTAAGTATCATTTTCTCTTAGGTACGGATAAAGAAAGCGAACGGGGAACGCAGGAGATCGAAGACCAAATAAGTAGCAACGAGAGTGAAAGCGAAGAGAGTGATCACGATAGTGATGAAGATGAGACTCAGACTCAGAGCGATCCCGAGGCGGATGTAGGACTTCAATCGCTTCTCGAAGACCCCTCCGCGGAAAAACAATCAGAGAATAAAGTAAGTCTTTATTTTACATGGTAAAACCTTACAATTATTTTATGTTGAATTTTATTATTTAAGTTTCTTAATCATTGCTACATTTTTTAATTCTTTCTATTGTTACTATGTATACATATCTTTTTAATTTGTCACATGACTGTTTATTCATCATAATAGGTCGCAGAAGATGATAATTCGGATGCTCATAATGAAATGGATAACGTTGCCGCGTTGGCCGAAAGCATTCAGCCTAAGGGAAATACATTACTCACCACTAGTGTAAGTTTGCTTGCGTTTATACTTTATTTTGTTTTGTTAAATTTTATTAATTATAAAATGTACGTATATATGTATATTATATGTATAGAAAATATATAGAAAGATGTACTTTTTTATTAAATTAGATGCTTTTTTTTATCGAATATTAGAATCGGCAAATTTTTGTTTCTTTATTTCAATTTTTATTTAGGTATTAAAAAACTTAAATGATCCTTTCGATCCAAGGTGATGAAGCAGCAATTTTGCTCATCATCATTTACGAAAGGAAAATTAACAGTGATAGTTTTTCCGAATAAATATATATATATATATTTTATTCTCAAAAAATAATCACTACAAAATTAATTACAAAAATTTATGTATGAGCAAAATATTTTACCATTACATTATTTTTTAAATTTATTTTAAACATTGAAGTGCCAATAATGTTCTAATAAATAAATCCGTATAACAAATCAAACTAACAAAGAAAGTAGCGAACGGAGAACGCAGGACTCCTTATAAATCAAAAGAAATTGGAAAGAATAAGGACAATAGGAGTCAGGCGTAGAAGACGTCGCGCAAATAATACACCCATAAAGCGTAAAACTTCTTTATTCTACTAAACGCATTTACATGTTTCGGCTCACTTTTGAGCCTTCTTCAGAGACAACACAAACGTAACATATAAACTGTGAATAAAAGTTATCTTGTCATGATGAGCTCCCCGTGACCACAAAGCACTAATAAATAAATTTCATTAAATCTTTAAACAAGAAGAATTTTTCTCGAACTACATATTCTAAACTGCAAATTATTAATTAGATGCAAGTGAATAAATAAGTAATATATGAAAATATGAATATATATAAAAAATTGGAGACATGGAAGAATTGTAATAGACAATTTAATTAAAATTTCTCAATTTTTATTAAGACAAATCAATTCTAAATTGGTCGGAAAATTTTGTCAAGTTTGTTGTAAAATTATTTTTTGTATAGTCTTTATGTGTGTTTCCTTTTATGCTTTTATTTACACGGTATGTATTTTTAGGTTGTCACTAAAATACCTTTTCTTCTGAAACACTCTCTTCGCGAGTATCAGCACATAGGATTGGATTGGCTTGTCACGATGTATGAAAGAAAGCTAAACGGCATTCTGGCTGATGAGATGGGTCTAGGTAAAACTATACAAACTATTGCGTTGTTGGCGCATCTGGCCTGCGAGAAAGGAAACTGGGGGCCACATCTTATAATCGTGCCGACTTCTGTGATGCTCAATTGGGAAATGGAATGTAAAAAGTGGTGTCCTGGATTCAAAATACTGACATATTATGGCACACAGAAGGAAAGGAAACAAAAGAGAACAGGTAACAACATGACACGTGTACCTTCTTGAAATATTTGGTTTGTTAACGTTGCTTGAAATCCAAAAATTTTTACATTTAAAACGAGATCAATATATATTCGAAAAGAGAGAAAGTGAAGATATTGAGTGCAAAAAGTGCAACACAAACAAACCAACATATCGTGATTTTTTTAAGGTTTTACTGTAACTATATATGTAACTATCTAAATTAAAAATCTATATAAATTAAAAATCTATATAAAAATCTATATAATTATGTGTATATTATCTA
This sequence comes from Mycetomoellerius zeteki, assembly GCF_001594055.1. Taxonomy (NCBI): domain Eukaryota; kingdom Metazoa; phylum Arthropoda; class Insecta; order Hymenoptera; family Formicidae; genus Mycetomoellerius; species Mycetomoellerius zeteki. The sequence continues at coordinate 453,268 of NW_017257841.1, read as the reverse complement.
TAGAATTATATTAAATAACAATTTTATAAAATATATACTTTGAAACTTACTTTTTTTGTTTATAAGTAATTGTAATTTTATTCGCTGCCGACATCAGGCATTGATTCAAACAAAGTGGCGATGTCTGTATTATTAAACAGCGAAATAGCAAAATTCTTCATTAAAACTCGCGTGTCAAAAATCGATCGTTGTCTGACATACGAATCCTGTCTGAAGAAACAATTAACATTTATTACTTTATTAATTATAATTGTAATTGTTTGAATGTTACATGAAATGCAATATTCTTTTCTTTGTTCATAGGTTGGACAAAACCAAACGCCTTCCATATATGCATTACGTCCTACAAGTTAGTAATACAAGATCACCAAAGCTTTAGACGGAAAAAGTGGAAATACCTTATTTTGGATGAGGCGCAGAATATCAAGAATTTCAAATCGCAGAGGTGGCAATTACTTTTAAACTTTCAGACACAACGGTAATTAAATGATAATAAATATTTATTATAACACACATATACACACATGCATATATCATTATCGCATGTTCGGAGTTACGTTAAATATAGCAGTTTTATTCATACTTTTATGTCCATGTCAATGTCATTTTAATCTCGGTTTAACTTACTTTTTATCGTTTTCTAATTCTATGTATTATAAAAAAAGGTAGAGTAAATTAAAATTTAATTGTGTGTATAAATGATGATAAATAATTTTATAATTGTAATTATATATAACATATTTAGAAGAAATTATATATTTTATAAATATATATTTCTTTTATATAAAATTCCGCCTTTTTCATTTATACATAATAGTAATTTTGCTCGCTGCCGACAACAGGCGTTAATCCAAAATGACGACGTCTGTATTATTAAACAGCGGAATAGTAAAATTCTCCATTAAAACTCGCATGTCAAAAATCGATCGTTGTCTGACATATGAATCCTGTCTGGAGAAACAATATATTTATTATTTTGTTAATTATAATGGTAATTGTTTGAATGTTATATAAAATACAATATTCTTTTTTATGTTTTCGTAAGATTAATTTTAATTATTAATGTTAATCCAATGATGATAAAAATAGATGTAAAGCAGCATTAGATACAACTTGAAAAATATTAAGTTATATTTAATATATTAATTATTCAAAATTCTGTAAAATTTTTAATTCTTAAACTGTAAAAAATTTATATTGATTTTCTTAACAGTTACAAAAACTAAGTTCTGACTTATATTGATTATTGTGTTTTAATTGAAAGTGATGGAAATTCTTTCATACTTAAATCAAAATTAAAATGTGACTGTATCTTTTCGATTTATTTGTTACAGGAGATTACTTCTTACTGGCACACCTCTTCAAAACAATTTAATGGAACTATGGTCGCTTATGCACTTTCTTATGCCTAATGTCTTTCAATCGCATCGTGAATTTAAAGAGTGGTTTAGCAATCCTGTCACAGGCATGATCGAAGGGAACAGCGAATACAACGAGAACATAATCCGCCGTCTACATAAGGTCTGTACGTAGTTTTTTTTAACTTTTTGTCATTTTTTTTCTCTTTCTTTTTTTATTTAATTTATAAATACATTATTAAAAGAAATTGAATTTTATATAACGTTGTTCAACATATGTAAAGAAATGTATCATACAATGTATTTAATTTTTTATACAGTAAATTTAATATCTAATAAACATTCTCCATAGGTGTTGCGGCCTTTTCTTTTAAGACGATTAAAAACTGAAGTAGAAAAGCAATTGCCGAAGAAATATGAACACGTGGTCATGTGCCGTTTGTCAAAGCGTCAGAGATTTCTGTACGATGACTTCATGTCGAGGGCCAAGTAAGTGAACTCTTAACGTGTAGTATTTTTGAAATTTAAAACCTTTGTTCTAAACTTTGGAAATAAAAAAAATATTACTTTTTCTACTAAAAAAAAAAATACATTTTTTCTTGAAAATGTGATTTAAAAAAAAATTTCTTCTAGAATATCTGATACTCTTATATAGTAAATTATTTAGGCTGATATTCATAGTCGATTTTTACATTTAAGATTATCTTAAGTACAATCGCTTCTCCCTTAAGATATCATAAATCAATTACAGAATTGTATTAGCATCTTAAAACATTATTTAAGTCGATCTTAAAATAAGACCTGACTATAAATATCGGTCTTAATTAGAATATTACTATTATATATTAACTATTATTGTATTTAATGACATATATTGTTAAAGAACGAAGGAAACACTCGCCAGCGGGAATCTGTTGAGTGTGATTAACGTATTAATGCAACTACGAAAGGTGTGTAATCATCCAAACCTGTTCGAGGTGCGACCGACCGTTTCGCCATTTCAAATGGAAGCGATTGAGTTCATGACCGCTTCGTTAGTCTGGAGTGTGCTCGATTATGATCCTTTCAAGGTAAACAATATTTTGTGTTAACAGTGCTCTTATTTGATTTATTGATTTATATGTATACTGGAATTGAGAGAAGCAATAATTTATTCAGTTTTTACGAATTGTGATTTGTCTTTACAGCACATCGAATTGTCTAGCTTGAACCTTTTGCTGTTGAACTTGGAGATGATGTTCAGTGCATTCGTTGCACACAGAGTGAAACGTCTGCGGACGCCTAGAAAGTTAATAGAGGAGACAGATAGTCAACCGGAATCACCGCCGAGATGTCCGTCTGGTCGAATCAAGATCAACGTTAGATTATCGAATCAAGCGAAACCGCAGCAGCAACAGCAAACGCAGACTAGGCTAAAGAATCTGGCTGGCGTATTACCCACGCCAAGAGTGGGTACGTCCCCCTTGATAAAGTCATTAAATACCAGCCAGAGTGGTCCGGGACAAGGTAGGTCCAAGCTATCCCATCTTACCGCGTTAGTCGTTAACATTTTCATGGCCATTTTACTATTGGTAGCAAAATTATATTTTGCGATCTCAAAATAGTTTAAAATAGCAGTAATAATTAATTATAAAAAAATAAAATATGTTGATTATGTATACACATATTAGTATCGTTATAAGATATTAAATGCATTGAAATGCATTGAAATAATAAAATAATAGAAATGCAACTTTTTTTATTATATAAAAAGAATTATGGGATTCTATATTTATTTGAGATTTTTAGTTGCCAATACGGTTATATGGTAATGAAAAAAGAAATAAAATGTTTTTATTGGTCATGAAAAGATTAACGCAATGAATGGATGGAATTCGTTGCGAAGAAATATGAACAAAACCTTATCCCGGGCTACGAGGGAAGAATTTTAACAGGATATTGTGCGTGATGCAATACAAGTGTTTGTATTGCATTTGTAGTTTTGTGTCAATTAATCTTTATTAATTATAATTAAAAAAAGAGAGAATTTGTTAAAATTTATGTCGACAATATTGAAATTAATAAATGATTTAATTAGATGCATTGACGTTTGATGCGTACTTACATTTGATTAAAATCTCTGTATAAGAGATATTTAAAAATATCTCTTTACATTTATATAATTGCATTGTTCAACTATTTCATATTGACAAGGAAAACAATATGGAATCATAAAATACCGAACATATCAGATCTGTTAATGCATTTGATTATACCAAGTAAATTTTTAATTAGCTATTTTGTTTCTTTTAATTTCTCAATGGTTTAATTGATATATTTAAAGTTAATGTATGTATGTATGTTAATCGAACACGAAATGCAACAACTATTATTCTCAGGTGTTACATTGAGAGTTGCTGGTGGTCAACAATTACAAGGATATTCTCTACAACTGGTGCCGCATCAGGCTGGCGTGAAAGGTAAGCGACTTTAGATTGATATAATCTTATTTTTGAATTCGTAATACATTCTCAAATATAACTAAATGTATTACAAAATTATAGATACGTTAATTTAATTTTATATCATATTTTGTGTAAATTATACTTTTAAATATAAAAATAATATGAAATTATGCATCATCGATCAGTAACTATCGCTGTGAGTTTCTCGCTAGGCAATTACTTTTGCAGTGATGCTAAATTAATTGCTAAATTCCTTGGGCCAGCTTGTTTATAATCTTACCGTTTATAAGCATTCTAGAACTAAGGACACATTTTATAAAAAATTAATCTTTTGGAGCGAATTATATGTTTGTGTTATACTTTTATATTTTGTTAAAATTCATTGATTATATTGGAAACAAATTTTTTAATTTTTGTTTGAGCAATAACAAATTTATTAGCGTAGTTATATGTACAATAAAATATTAAAAGTATATCTAAAAGTATAAAGTGTAAATTTTTATTAAATTAAAAATAGCTTTTCCTATGGCAACGTTGGGGAATAATCCACAAAGTACTAGCGTAACAACTACCACAACAGCGACGAACGCGCAAAGAATCACAGTGGGAAACGCTAGCATCAGAGATGGCATTCAACGACTGGCGACACAAACTGTCACGGTCAAACAAGGCGATTCCGTCCAGAGAATAGCGGTGCCTAGTTTCGCGCAACTAGTTCAAACCTCTACCGGCAGACACTTTATTTTAACACCGAGTCAACAGAATACTAACACAGGTTTGTGTTTAATTATGATTTTTACAATTGTTTAATTATGATTTTTACAATTATTTTCGTAAACTTTAAGGTTGTTGGCAATGACAGATAAAAAAAAGTAACACATTTTGTACTCTTAGTTTCATTTCCAGTCATGACATCGAGCGGATCACGTTTTACGGTGCTGTCTAAATCGATAATGGGTTTGGCCACATCGGGTGCTACGACGGTGAATAAGGTTGTGAGCGGAGTAGTGACAACGCCAAGTGGTCGACCCATCATGAGGGTACCTCCTCTGAACGTGACAGCATCGCAATCATCACCAAGTGGAAACAACAACCAACAGACAGCTAACCAGCAACAATCGCAATCGATACGTGGTATTGTTACCAGACAAGCTCAGAAAGAGATCGCGAAAGTGCAGAATAAGGAACAGCCCAAATCTGAATTTTATTTGGTAATTAAACGTAGATATCTCACAAGGGAATTGTGGTGTCAAATTCTGATTTTAATGAAATTTTGTGAACTTATAGCTTACATAAAGAGATGAATTTAGAAAATATCAGTTGTGGCTAAAAAACGGTTTGAAGGGATGAAATCACCCCTTACGTATACAGCGGTTTTCAGCTTTTTCCGTTATATCTCGAAAATTATTTGAGATATAAAAAAATATTTTATACAAAAGTTTTACAACAAAATTAGCTGTATTCAATCGCGTTTTTAGAATTTTTTTTTTTTTTTTTTTTTTCGAAAATTTTGAAAAAAAATTGGTAAATTATTCTAAAAACGCGATTAAATACAGCTAATTTTGTTGTAAAACTTTTGTATAAAACATTTTTTTATTCATTTTATTCCTTCAAACCGTTTTTTAGCCACAACTGATATTTTCTAAATTCATCTCTTTATATAAGCTACAAGTTCACAAAGTTTCATTAAAATCAGAATTTGACACCTCGAGAGGTTCCCTTGATTCTTAGTAGATCCCAGTAATTTACTCGATTCTTTTTTTCTTCGTTCGTTTTTTCTTTTTATTTTTGTAAAAAAATGAAATAATTTTATCTAATGGATTTTAAATTTAAATGTTAATTATTCTATTAAGTGCTTTATTTAAATTTTTTTTATAGAAAATTTTAATTTATTATTTTTCAGTCTCAATTGGAGGAGGAAAGGAGACAGAGGAGACAGAACAAATTGCATCTCCTCGCAGATATCAATGAACGAAGATGCGCGGCGTGTCCACTTTACGGTGAAGATCTGTTTATGGCTTTGAGAATTGGCAAACCCGCGACAGCCTGTCGCTGGCACAATGGTTGGGTGCATTGTTCAAAGACTCAAGAAAAGATTCATACTCGGAAAGAGTTCTTTTCACACACGGAAGCACTTGCGGAAGCTATCAAAAGCACGGAGCAGATTGTTGAAGAGCTCAAAGAGGTCTTTGAAAGGTTAGTATCCGATATAATTTATAAATATGTATAATCTTTTTTTACAATATTAATACTCGGATATATAAGCTTAAAAAAATTAAAATTTTATTAAAGACATTTTATGATAACTGTTTGGAATTAAGCGAAAAATAAGATTCTGCAATCTTTGTCATTTAGATCAATTATCCTTTTTGGAATTGAGTAAAAATTTTTTTGTTCAATATTCGTGCAGATATGTAATCTACGTGCCGGCTGTGCGCGCTCCAGTTCCTCGGTTCCATGTGTCCCATCCGCCGCCGCACAAGTTATGGGATGAGCGTCGTCTATGGACTGAATTACAGCAACAAGTGTCGCCGAAATTATCTCTATTCCATCCAATTTCGAGCCACATGCTCACGCAGTTTCCCGATCCCAGACTGATCCAGTACGATTGCGGCAAGCTGCAATCGTTGGATCGTCTGTTGAGAAAGCTGAAGTCTGAAAATCATCGAGTCCTCGTATTCACGCAGATGACCAGAATGCTGGACGTATTAGAAGCCTTTTTGAATTTCCATGGACACATATATCTGCGACTAGATGGTACAACTAGAGTGGATCAACGTCAGGTAATTTGATCTGTTAATAAGATACTAAATATTGAAATTTGTTGCATAAACTTTTAAACTCTTAAACTATTGACTTTATTGGGATTTTTAATACGAATATTGAAAGCGTATTAATTTTTTTGCTAGTTTTTAAAGCATATAATGACTAACTTTAAGAAGCGTAATAAGAAATATAGAAAATTTTATGCAAGATATTTTTGTTGCGAGATTAAGTAAAAAAAAATATAAATGAGCGTTAGTGAGAATACTGATTTGATGCAGGTTTTGATGGAAAGGTTCAACGGCGATAAGCGAATATTTTGTTTTATCCTGTCGACGAGATCTGGTGGTGTCGGTGTGAATTTGACGGGAGCGGACACAGTGATATTTTATGATAGTGATTGGAATCCTACGATGGATGCCCAGGCGCAAGACAGATGTCACAGAATAGGACAAACGCGAGACGTACATATCTACAGGTACCGACGCGAACTAATAATATAAATATAATAGACGAAATGATTGAATAGCTTCAAAAAAACTTAGAATATTTTATTGATTTAAAAAATATTTTATTGATTTAATTGCAAAGATAGCTCAAATTAGCGTGTTTGACGGCGAAATAATATGCAGTACAATGATTTATATTTCAGATTAGTTAGTGAGAAAACTGTTGAAGAAAACATTTTGAAAAAGGCAAATCAGAAACGATTGCTAGGAGATCTCGCTATTGAAGGCGGCAATTTCACCACGGCGTACTTCAAAAGTGTAAGTGTTTATTAAGAGCCAAACAAATTATGCTATTTATTTATATTTATTAATCAGAAATATATAATTTCCTTTCGTCACTTTATAAGAAATGTGAAATTTCTTATGGAAAAATTTCTTTTATTTGTTTCATTATTACTTAAAAATTTTTTAATTATAACATTTTGACATTAAAATTAAATAACAGTAAAATTTATAGTATAATATTTGCCGAAAAATCGTGTTTTGGTTTGCAAATTGTTCTGCATCAATGTCTTTGTCAATATTTCGATTCTTTGAAGTAATTCCGTTTACTTTTTGTGTAACAATAAGATTATTTGCAGTCTACTATTCAAGACCTGTTTAACATCGATCAAACTGAGAACGATGCGTCAGCGCGAATGGCTGAAGTGCTCGAACAGAATCGGGATCGAGAGAAGGCCTACAGCAAGGATATGGCAGTGGGATCATTTCAGAGTGGTTTGTCAGGACAGCATACGGAGGAAAAGGCAGCGATGGGTGCTCTTGAGAGCGCTCTCGCTGCTGCTGAGGAAGATCTTGATGTTCTGGCTGCAAAGACTGCGAAAGCAGAAGCTGTCGCCGATCTCGCTGAATTCGATGAAAACATTCCGCTGGAAGAAGCTGATAAAGACGACACACAAGTTAGCAAAGCAGAACAGGAAGTTCAAAATCTGATTGCTCAGGTAGGTCAAATGTTTTTTTTTTAAATCTTGTCGATTAGTTAGATTCTCGTTGGATAGTTAGATCTCGTTCGATAGAATCTCGTTGGATTAGTTAGAAATTGTCTTGGTTTTTCTTCTTCTTTTGTCAATTATGTCATATAATTTTTAACTTTTATGTCACTTGTCATATAAGTTTTATGTTAAACTTTCGATTAATGGTTCTGTAATATTCCATTTAGCTGACTCCAATTGAACGATATGCGATGAAGTTCGTCGAGGAATCCGAAGGTGCGTTCTCCGCGGCGCAATTGGCCGCAGCCGAACGGGAACTCGAGGAGCAGAAAAAGGAGTGGGAATTGGACCGGTTGCGGGCATTGCGCGAGGAGGAGGAACGGCGTTTTCCAGACGTTTAGTTAATAAGAGGCTAATAGTACCGAGTAAAAGAAGTTTGCGTAGACGTGGCGGTAATAGGAGACGCACGCGCGATTTGTCGTCGGAAAGCGAAAATGAAACTACTAGTACTGAATCGGATTCGGATTCGGAATCGCAGGAGGAGGACGTGGTCGAGGATAGTCTTGACGAGGAATCGAGTCACACAGAGAGTCAGAGTCAAGGGGATGAGGGTGAAGAGGAGGAAGGAGAGGAAGGCGAAGAGAAAGATGAGAGCGACGAGGAGGAAGAGGAGGAGACCGGCGAAGGGAACGAAGATGAAAGAGCGAATAATCGCGATGATTCCGAACGTCGAGGGGGTTTCTCGAGACGGAAGGGTCGTTTGGCAGGCTCGGGCTCCCGCAGCCGGAATCATTTTGATCTGAACAGTCCACGTACCAGATCACGTGGGAATGTTAAAATCAATCTCTGGACTTTGGACGTGAGTCCTATCCTGCCCGGTATAAAGCCAAACTTCCGTCGGAAACGCAAAAAATTTCATCGTACGAAGTCCGAGGAAACCTTCTCATCAGTTGATGTGTGTCGTAAAAGAAGCATTCGGATTAATACAAACGCTAAGATACCTGTCAATTCTAATCAGAATGCAAAACTCGAGATCATCGAGGCGAAAGAGACTGATCGAAGTTCATCAAAGGACAAGCAAGATTTGAAGAAGGATGGTTGCGATCTCGCGTCGTCCTCGATCGATTCGAACAGTGTGGACCGATGTGTTGCTGATTTTAACACGGAGCAATCTGTCGGTGATCACGTGGATTCGGCATCAATCGCTAAAACGCAATTGAATAAAAAGTTGGAACTGGCCTCTGATGTAGTGGACAGTCAAAATGTAAAAAAAGAAAAAGAAAGAAGTGACGATAAGAACACGAACGGCACTAATTTAATTGCGGTCTGCTCCGTTCAGGTGACGCGATGCTCACATAAAGTTATGTCCACGACCTACAGAAAGCTTGAGCCCGAAGTGAATCGTAACGAGGATGCGGAGAATCTCGACGTGAATGTCAGCGTAAGGGATTCTCGGTCTCCTTCGAGCACGATGCAACCGGATGCATCCTTGAAACGCTCGAAGGACACAGTGGCCAAATCCAAGTTAGAATTCAGCGCATCAGCCAATTCTTTGTGCAACAACGTACGAGGGAAATTGACCACTACTGCGCCGAGAGAATCGGACAGAAGTGTCGAATCACCCTCTAGTCGTTCGGCTCCCCTTTTACGGTCGAAAACGTTGCGAAATGAAAGTCCTGACACGACCGACACTGTCTCTAAACCTATCGCGATATCTCGTGTTTCTACCGTACAGAGAAATTCCAAGATTAATGTAAATACTGATGAAGCTCGTAGTAATGCGGTCGATGATAAAGATAAGGACAATTGCGATGAAATTAATGATGTCGAGTCAACGATATCCCTAGCGATGCAAAAATCTGATCAAAGATTTAATTTGAAAAGCGAAAATTCAGACGCTTTATCACAAGTACCGGAAAAGGGAATAAGTGACGCGGCATTGAATGTGCCCAACTCTTTAGTACCCTCGGTAAAAAGTGAATTTAATTCAAGTGAACCTAAATGCAAAATACGAAAAGTAGAGAGCATAGTTCAGCGAAGCGTAATAACTCGTAGCTCAAAAATTTCCTCAACTGTCAATCATTTAGAAGAAAATAAGACACGATTGATGAATGACAAGATCGATTCGAAAGTATCGGAGAATTCGCAAATGAAAACGGGTCAGGGAATTCGAAGAGTCGACAATTTAATTGCGGAACAGAGCAGGATCACGCGATCAGCAAGTCACTCGAGGACACCTCCACCTAGCAATGATGAGACGATGACGCAACTTTCATCGAAGTTGAAACGACGATCGGATACTCCTCTTCCGCGACCGATCACGAGATCCACCGTAAACTTTCCTGCAAGAATCGATACGGTATTGCCCAATCGAGTTGAAAAATACATGACCCGGAACTCGAAGCAGTATCAAGACAATGGCCTGCCGAGTTCTCCAATGCTGTTCAGACGTAGTAGATCGATACCGCCAATGAAACCGCGGGACTCGAAGGAAAGTTCGACGACAGTCGTCTCGACGAAACCCCGTCCAGACACGCCCCGACCTAACATATCGTCCGGTCACAACAACGATCAGATACATAGGGTGACGCGTTCGGGATTGCTCTTGAATTCCGGCCTGTCGATGAAGTCAACATCATCACCATTGTCTTCTCTCGCTTCCGCATTTAAAACAAATATCAAGCGGGTACGAACCCCATCGACGAGCAGCGAGAACGAAAACACTGCGAGTGAGAATATTGGAAGCTTGACGTCGCAGTCCTACGAGAAGCCTCAAAGAACGGCCAAGGTTGTAGCCATTCTCACTTTGGACACGAGGAGTACCAGTAGCAAGACCTCATCAAGTCAGTCCAAATCCAATGTTAATTGTGAGACGAAGGTCCAGGACAAGGAGTTATCCATGTCAGAGTCGCTGAGGGAGCAAGAAGCCAATCACGAGGACTACAATTCGTCTGACATAAAGTCCAGGAGGTTGCGTAAGGAAACGAAGCGGGCCAAAACTGTACCAAATTCGCTGGAAGACGAGGGCGGCTCTAATGATGTTAGCGACGAAGATCCACAAAAGAGATCTCGTTCCTCGCAGATTTCCCCCTCACCCCCCTCCTCCATCGCAACGACGCGATCCGAAAAACTGAAGAACACCACAATATCTTGAGCCACGCTGAAGCGTCATTGTGGTAATCATCAACGACACGAACTATTCCGTTGGGAATATAATTGTTATTCGATCAAGCAGTCAAATATATCTACTATTGTGTCTGCTATTCAATCCGCCTATTATGTGCGTGATACCCGGGTTTATGCTTAGCATTTGTCGCATGATAATTCTTGCTTTTTTCATTAATATTCTTTCAATATAAAACATAAGATAAATGAAAGTTTTCAATATTTGTGCATTAATTCTATAATGACATCAAAAAGAAATAAGAAATATAAATATGGAGACACGGTAGTGTCTCGGCGCTAAGCCAAGCGCAGCGACACTGCTCCTTTATCTTATTCTCTTAAGAACTGAAGTAAAAGATTAATATTTATTTCGTGCATATAGATCTGAAGATGGCTCTTTCCATAAATAAGGAAAAAAGATCTCCGATTAATATAGAAAATATAAAAGAATTTTTTTATATAATTAAAAATAAAATTTAAAAATTAATTTAAAGAGAAAAGATAAAATTATCATGTAATCAATGAATATTATAAAAATAAAATTTGTGTCTATTTTTCTTTGCCTGAAAATTTATGGTGGATTTACAGAAGGTCATATATTTTAATTTAGATGAGTTTACTGAATTTTTGTTATTTGTTATAGATTTTTTATTTAATTATGTATTGGAACTGATTTTTTATAGAGAAACAAAAATAACTAAGCGTAAGTGAGAAATTGTTATTTAATAGTCGAGTTAATATAAATGATAAACGTCGAGAGAATTCTAATAAGGGAATATATAAGTAAGAAGTTTCATGGGATAAAGACTAATCTAAACCTGGTTTGTAGAAACGCCTGTAATTAATCGCGCGTTGATGACGCGTCTTTTGCCCGTACTTATCCTATATTTATCGCTCAGTGACTGTTTGATTCTCCCTTCAGAATAATCACGTGTGATTATTATAGAAAATAGAGAGAAAAGAGAGAGAATTCTATAAGGAACAGATACATGAGGAAAGCTTTAGCTCTAACATTACATATGAGAAAAATTACATTAGAGATTTTAAATGTGAAAGAAAAAGAAAATTTAGAAAGAAAGTTTGTGTAAGAACGACGAATAGGAGAAATTTTATTGAGAAAAACCATCGATATTTCACAAGAGAAAAATGAAATGGAATCAAATAGACATATGTTTAGCGTTAATGTGGGGCACGAGTACGCATCTTCTTGTACATAATCACACAGTATAATCATAATAAACAATGTATTTCCTCCGGGTTGTACCGGATAGTACACGTGTAATATTTGTAGCGTTGTAAATTGTACTCCGACTCGCCGCCCCCCCCCCTTCATCTCATCTTACTTTATTCGTTGTAAAGATATCCATAGATCCGTTTCTCCTGGCTGCACTTTCCGCGATCTATTTTGGTCTCTTTATTTTTCTGCAAATATGTTTCATTAAATTTAGAATGCAGAACGGGAAAGTGCAGATGGCAAGAGGCAGATTTTCAGTCAAGTATGCCTAGCGATTTATATAAACGTGATGAGCGAAATGGACGAGTGTATTATATTAGAAATGAGGATCGAACTGATCTCAATCAAGCGATTCTCTAGTATGCTAAGCTATTCATACACGTATATTGACAGGCGTCACGAGCAAAAAACGTGATTAAAAAAATAATATAGAATACAGTATATCAAGTGCATAGTTTGATTCTATTTTCGCTATTTCACGATAATTTGATTTGAATTTTACTTGAATCTGGAAAAGGTTTATATGATAATAATTTATTTAAAGTAATGAACGATTGGTACTCTCGAAAAAGTATCGGGGGCAGCCAAAGTGAGAAAAAGTTTTATTCGTGCCGCCTTGAGCTACGTAATTTACAGGTCGATGATCTGATTATTATATTATATATACATGCTATATGTATATGTAATATATATGTTATATATATATTATTGTGTATGGTAAGGATGTCCTTCCTTCGCTCTTTCCACTTGCCTCCTCCCGCCACATACACTCACACACATTCACATAGTAATAATTAAGTTGCGTGCCTGTATTTTGTATGATCGAGCGAGAGTTCGAAGAAGAAAAAAAAATAAACGAGATATTCCTTACTATATCGAAATGTGTACCCTTATTTCTTGATGCGTTTCCAAGTCTGTGTCGATCAAAGGTTCAGTTCCGTTTTGGTGTCAAATCATTCTCAGCTCAATGTGCTTGTTTATATTTAATCGCGATTTAACGCGAAGAACGACTTTTTCCTTTCGATGTCAGTTTGGTGTGGCAAGGCTATCATGACCGCACATTTTTCGAGAAGAGATACATGTACCTTAGTAGGCATAAAAAGAAAAGAGAGAAAAAGAGCTCCAATAAAATTGTTCCATTAAAATGGCACCAAAACACTGCCTTTGCCATTCCAAACTTGGAGTCCGCAGCAAGATATGAGCAGGCACATGAGTGAGATCATCATACTGCGTCTATATATTGTGCATTATATATGTATCTTTCAATTTATACATGTATACATGTTTGTAAAAAAAATTGTGAATACACGCAGTAATAGATATAAAGGAATATATCGTAAAGAACTCTTTCTCAGGATATCTAGAATGAAAGGAACGAGAACCTTTGAACGTCTACGGATGTCCCAGCCTTAATTTTTACAATAAGTTTTTTGTCAAGTTTTAAATCCACGTTTTCTTAGGAAAAGTTTTAAGGAAATTTATTATTACAACTTTTTAAGATCTGACATCAAATATTCTGGAAATTAAATCTCGAATCAAAACTCAGAAAGTAAGATGAATCTGACAAGGGAACGGTCAGAACTATCCTTCATCGATTTTGATGCGCTTTGGATATGTTGTAGAGCATCAAAAAAAATATTCGACACATATTTTCTTATAGCGGCTTATCTCGAGGTTTAGGAGGTGAAACACTCCCTTTAAGAAAATGGATTTTTTCGTTTTCAGCAAATATCTTCGAAACTATGCCGCGTATAAAAAATGGTTTATACAATAGTTTTATAATATTTTATGCTGTATATAATAGTGTATTCACACATATTTTTTTTTTAAATTAATACACTATTATATACAGCATAAAATACTGTAAAACTATTGTATAAACCATTTTTTATACGCGGCATAGTTTCGAAGATATTTGCTGAAAACGAAAAAATCCATTTTCTTAAAGGGAGTGTTTCATCTCCTAAACCTCGAGATAAGCCGCTATAAGAAAATATGGGTTGAATATTTTTTGATGCTCTACAACATATCCAAAGCGCATCAAAATCGATGAGGAACAGTTCTGACCGTTCCCTTGTGAGTAAATATATTTGAATTTATTTTGATACAATTTCTAATTTAACATTTGTTAATATAATTGAATAACGCGAAAGATTTTATGTCTCGATGTTATAATTGAAAGTTTCTTGATTTTGTAATTATGTATTTCTTGAATCTCTCTTTAAGAAATGAACGGGAAAATATCGGGAAAAGTAGTATCGCTCCTTTCTCTCTTTCTTTATTTTCATTATTTGGAAGTTTACTCGTCGGGTCCGTCTTTCTGTAGTCTCAAAATTATTTATTATATTTTTTTGTTATTTGTATGCAAGACACATTATCATATTAATTACTGGAATTTTTAATTTTATTTATGATTTGAACGCAGACTTTCACGAAAATTTCAGCTTTATTGATAATTGAAAAAAATACTCTATTTAAAAATCGTATCAATAGTACAGTGCAAACTTTAGCGAGTACAGAGACGGACTTCATATGAGAGCGAAAATTCTGTCATAAACCGCATGATATCTCACGTATGACTTTAACATCTTGCAGATTTGGTTATCGGAACACACGATGGAACAAATGCCAGTAAGTGCAAAATGTAATACATTTTTATCCTTTATTGCAAACCTACAAATAAATTAAGTAAAGGATACATTTATCCATTTATTCATCATTTTGTAATTTGTTATGATAATTGATATATTGTATTATGTATTATATAAGAAAATAAACTATTTTTTTTATACGACTTTGTGATAAAGAGGAAAACAAAAGTACAATACTCTCAATAATGGAGTGCAATAGAGGATTGAATTGTCGAACTTATTCTCTGAAGAGTATTATTAATTGAATCTTCTTTTAGATGTGGTGTCCGCCAACACCCCCTACAACGGATAACGATGTATATATCGATTACTCTCTTGGATTTTTGTATGAAAATATCCCCATGACAGAGGCTCAACTGCCGCCGATTTACGTGAAGAAGGATCGGAACAGAAGCAGAATCGATATTGGTATCACTGATGATGGTGAGTCAATTTGTAGATGATAAAAATTCTTTTCTTTAATAAATTAATGGCTAATAAAATTTAAAGAGCTTATCAGTGGATCATGCGGATATCAGTGCCGATTTATTGCAATGACATTTACTTAAACATATACAACAATACTAGAACTTGTAAATTGTAAATTTAATATTATATACATATATTCTAGTGTCATATTAAATATAAAAACAGCACTAAAGAGAACCATAAATGTCGGTCGAAACGTTTGCGAAATTATATTTGTTGAGTATATAAAAATCATTGCAATAAATTGACATTGCAATAAATTGACTAATATCCATATGGGTTCTTTCTGATTTTTTAAATTGTTTTATTAGTTGATTTATTCTCAGAGCCAGCATATATACTCTCCATAAATTTGGAAACACATTATAAAAGTGTGCAATTTAAGGAAAATACATAATAAAATCGATATATATTTTGGTTTGTAAATAATTTAATTGAAAAAAGACGAAATAAAAGTTTACAAGTATATACATACATACATTATCTATAATAACATGCTATTAAAATATGGAATTTTAATTAAAATGCGATTCATACGAAATCTGATTCTTCGGGGCCATTTTATAATTTTTACGGCGTCTGAAATCGATTTGAGACTCAAATAGTTTATCACTTTTATAGAAACCGTTAAACTACAATTACACGACTTGTGATGTATATATACAACGCACGCAAGTATACGACGTTGCAAAACAAGTGTGACAATATATAAAAAATAGATCAAAGCGCGAAATTCAATCTTGAGCTGTGAAATGCTTGTCCGACAAAACACTTGTTCTAGATAAAAAAGGCTGTGTTCAACAGAGAAAACTAATCAGCGCTTAGTAATTCTTCAATATAATTGGTTCCTACACTTAGATCCAGTCAAGAACTAAAGACAAGAACCAATCATATTAAATCACTAAGCGCTAACTGATTAATTTTCTCTACTGAACGCAGCCATTGTTTATCGTCAGTTAGACGATGTCTTACGACGTATTTAAACCAAAAACATGTTATAATAATGTAATGGTTTTCCTATAAAACAAAGGGTGTTTCCAAATGGACGAACTTATGGAGAGTACTGTATATCTTATTTTTAAATGTTAATAACATCCAATATGTATATTTTAAGGATACCTAAGAGTGAAAGTTTCTATCTTGTAACTTGCCATACAAATAGTGATGATTGTAATTGCAATAAATATGAAAAAAATGAAGCAATTCTTGGCAACTGGATTGCTTATATTTTTAAAGCTTTAATTACAGTAATGTCTACATATTAAGCATGCACGTGATAGACAAAACATCAATCGATTGTTGTGTTGTTTATGAAAAACAATAAAATTATATCGTATCCGTTTGCACGGTTATGTACCAAGAACTTTTCCATGAATTATACAAAAGTCCAATATTTCATCTATCTGTGTACTCTTGTTCTTTTTAGAATTTATTCTTTATCCTTGCCCATACAAGACAGTAAGATGTAAGCAGTAAGCGAATCGGCCAAATTACAGTAGAGAACGTTATTGACTGTTTTCTGTGAATCGTTTATTACTTACGTCTTACTGCCATATATTTTTTTATATTTCTAGCTTATGACTTTTCTTTTCATTAATGTCTATCGTCATGTCTTCTTTCATTCGATCAATTTAATCATTACTTTCTTTATAGGTTGTCGACCGGCGAAAATGATGCGCCATAAGGAGGAGTCCGTGCATGCGCCAAGGTCGCTCTTTGATCGGCCGTCACCGGCATTGATGAAGATGCGTCGCGACATGAAGCTGTATAAATATCGTGCGATTGTACGTCCCCCTATGCCGGTCTTGAAGACTTCGTCACACGTGACGAAAACTTCACCGGAGCCGGATCAAGCTATGGACTGGTTGGTCTACGAGGAATGGGGCTTGTTACATTCCATCCAAAACTATCAGAACTTACCACTAAACACAATGATTCTCTCGCCCGGTCATACGCCTAATTGGGATATGGTTGCCGATTCCATTAACAATGGCGCACGTTTATACAGATCACCCAAGCATAGCAGAAACAGATATGAATCTGTGATAATACCCAGGGAGGAGGGTAAATTACTGTACGACACTGCGCCGAAGAAACAGAAAAAGCAAAAGACGAGTGTTTACAAAACGCTGTCAGTCTCTGAGGTATGTAACTGTTATAATATTGATGTATACGATAGCATCAAAGTATCCTATGCATTTATAATTTCTTGCAGATTATTTGTATTAAAATAAAAAAAGTTAATCGAGTGTTAAATAACAAAATAAAACCAAATTAAACGAGACAATATAAGATGTCAAAATATCATAAAATAAATAAATACGTGGTCAAAAATTAAACGGAGAAATGTAGGACATCTACCACAAACGCACGATCTTTATTAGCGAAAATTATCTTTACATAAAATTAATCGAATTTATATATATGAGAATATAGATGTTTCGGTCTCAATTAGGCCATCCTCAGTATAATCGTCAGAATTATAGAAATTACATAACCGTGTTCAGAATCAACTTATTAAAATATACGCATTATAAAAATGTAGTACATCTTATCTTATCCCTATATAAAAAAAAACGCACGCTCGTTATTTCGATTTCAATTTTTCGTACATTTGAACATGATCATCGAAAATCATTCTATGTTCCGGTCATTACAGTTCTTTTGTATAAGGAGTTGAATGAGCCAATAAAATTTCCGGATTCTGTGATTCAATCAGATTGATAAGATTAATAATTATAGTGTAAGCCATAATGTCTTAACTTAACATTTTGTTAAAAGCACAGAAGTTCAACAAGTACTGCCAATATATGCTCATATATGTAAATTCGATTAATTTTATGTAAAGATAATTTTCGCCAATAAAGATCGTGCGTTTGTGGTAGATGTCCTACATTTTTTCGTTCAAAATATCATGTTTATTTAAAAATGTAGAAATTCACATTTATAAAGTGATTAAATGTTTTGAGTTATATGAACATGTAATATTATCTTTATTTTGCTATTTTTTTCAGCAACAAAGCAAGAGCAACAGAATAATGAGAACATCGCAATTACACAATCAGGACAGAAATGTCTCCTTCACGTCGACAGGTAATCAGAGATACGAAATCATGAAGTCAGTTTCTAACAAGCGAACGCCTACTGTAAAACCAACATCCATCGTGAATTCAATGAGGAATAATCCGAGCGTCGATGTCCTGGCTACCGACTACAAAATACTGGTCGATAATCCATCAACACCGATTGAAATTGCTACGCGACGTGCTGATAGGATCAAGCTAGAGAAGCTAAATAAAGCAGTTAGTATAAGAAATAATTAAAATTATTACTATTTTAAATCTCAACCTACACAATGTTTGTAGTTCAAAATTTTTCACTGATTCATAGTTTTCGACTTCACAATAATTTTTATTGGAGTGCCAAATTCGCGTTACACTTTTCGACGTGCATGACCACATTATGCAAGAAACTTTTTCACTAAGAATGACTGGCGTTTTTGATTTATCTATCAAACTGTCAAACACACACATTTTGTTTTTTGGACTTTTGTTGAGAACTCACACTATTACTGGTAACAAGATAATATTCTATAAGTTTCTGTGCGTTTTTAATGCATGACAATTATGACTCAATAATATTTGTACACATTCTAGTAAGTTTTTTTTCATCATGAGTTATTAAAATTATTTTTATATATGAAGTTTAATTTACATTGAAAAGGACCGAAAACATTGATCGAAACGTCTGCATAATAAATTTTTGATTATAATAAATATTATTTACGCACCCCAATAACTGCGTGGGCTCTTAATTGATTTTTTATTTCTTGTTATTAGATTTATTCTTAGAGCCGTATATATCTTCGTTTATATTGACAGTTAAAATTCATTTTCGTTTGTTAGATCAAAATAAATTTAATGGAAGAGTACAACACTTCATATACCTCAAATTTGATATTGGCATTCGAGTCATAAAATCAATATTAATCATTATATTCGCTACACTAATACATTCGAGGAAATATACGCTAACCGAGATTTACAGTCACAGGTTTTAACTCCGGAACAACAACAACAGGTAGCAGCACGACTCTTGCAACATCAACAGCAACAACAAGCCGCCCAACAGCAACAGCTGAAATTACAGCAGCAACAGACTCAACAACAGGCTGGACAGCAAGCAATCGCAAATTCTGTTGCATCTCAAATTCATCAATTGACACAAGCAGCGGTACCTAGCACGAAGGTTGCGACTAACGTGAATTTGAGCAATGTAACAACTACAACGGCAACGGCCACTACAGTGGTTAAAGCTCGACCAGGAGGAGGACAAATGCAGGACGTAAGAACGACATCGGCAAACGCGAATATCCAGCAGGCGGCTCAACGAACTGCCACAAGTTTAGTGTCTGCTGGTCAAACTTCCGCTGGCGCGGCAAGTGGTCAAAAGGGAGGCCTGGTAGGCGTCACGATGGCCACAGCAGCATCGGGAAATAAGATCCCAACGCCGGCACAGGTGCAATACTACAGGCAGCAGCAGCAACAGCAGCAGGTATTATTGCGGCAGCAGCAGCTTAAAGTATTACAGGCTCAAGCTGCTAGCGGTCAAAAAGTGTCTGTCGCGGTGTCGGCTACGGCGGCAGCAGCGCAACAACGAGCTACCTTGATGAAGCAGGGTATTGGTTCGGTTGGTACTGCGGGCGCCGCAACACCGCAGACCGCTGTGGGCAAACCAACAATGACTAGAACACTGTCCGATACTGAATTAGCTGCTGCGTTACTGAAGCGACAGGCATTACAGCAGCAAGCGAAGGCGGCTGCTGCCGCAGCGGTTGCGCAAGGGCAGGTGAGTTTTGAAAAGGAAGAAAAATTAAAGGAAATATAAATGATTAAAATATTCACAGATATCCGAATAATCAAATTGTACCACACTCATCTTAAAAAGAGAAAAATGAAATATTACGGAACGCAATTTTATATTCTCGCAAAAGTATCGGTTGCGACTTTGCTGCAGGTACCTACACCAACGGGACTTACACCGGCACAGATCTTCGCTCAGGCTGGTCTGCAAGTGCAACAGGCAGGGACTTCCGCGGGTGGTACTCCGGTAGCGACACTTGTGAAGACGACCAATATGCCGGGTATCCGCACCGCGACTCCCCAACAGATCCGACAGCTCGCAATTCACCCGCAGATTATCACGCAGAGAAAACTACCGGCACAGAAAGTCGCGCAGTTAGCTCAAGTCGCAAATAAAGCTGGTGTGCAAGCGCAATTGATCGTGCAACCTACTAAATCGCTGCCTACAACCATGACGGTACAGCAAATTCATCAAGTGATGAAACATGTGCAGCCCTCGACGATGCAGCAATTTAGTCATGTAAAGAAATAAAAGATTTCTTTTTTAAATTTTGTAAACTGTTTTAATAATTACGTAAAAAAGTTTCTACGTAACTATATTTCTGAATCCTTAGGAATCTATAGAATTATTCGTAGACTGTAATCCTTAAAATGAAAAAAGTATTGAATATTTTTGGAACTAAATTTATAAGGTAAATGAAAGAAAAGCACTCCGAGAGAGATCACCAAAGTTAACAAATATTAATGAACACTTAATTGTATGGCTTAATTAATGTTGACTACTCTATAATTGCAGGTCTCCACGGGGCAAACGGTGTCTCAGGCTAGTCAAGTTGTATTAGCTAAATCACCGTTGCAAACTCGTGTAATACCAGTTGCATCTGCATCCCTTAAGCAAACTATTCAAATGGTGACTGCCAGCAATCCTCAGCTACGACAGTCCACGCCTATCCAAGGAAAACCTGTTACTAGTGCGGTAAGACGAAGTCCTGGTCCAGGTTCTAGCCCCAGTACAAGCACAAGCCCGGGTGCCGCAGCTTCCGGTTCCACAGTTGCTGCGGGTACCAGCCCTGCCGTAGGTGCTACTTCCGTGTCCGCCTCGAATCTAACTTCATCTGTTCTTGGTCAAGTGAGATTGCAAACTTTAACACAGCAAGTACAGCAACAGCAAACACAGCAACAGACTCAACAGGATACTCAACCAAAATAGCTTTGTTTTACGATTGTATGGCGATCGTTGAAATTGTATTGGGAAATTCAGAAACCAAATTGGTTTCACATGTTAAAAAGTAAAAAAAATTATAGATATTACGATATAAAGGGTTAGTCAGTTTAGAATATTTTTCCTTAGAATATACATATATAGAAAGAAGTAATGAATACGAAATATCAATATCACGATATGTGGTTATTAATAATGAAAATACTGATTTAAGTAAAATATTAGAGTATTTTGGATCGACTGATCGATAAGAAAAGAAATATTTAAATATTTTGGATCAATCATTAAAGTAGAAAATTTCAGTTCACTAAAAATAAAATTCGAAATATTGTGAATCTATTATTATCAAATAAAAAGCCATTAATTTACCGACAATAAAGTACTCGATTGCCAATAAGATATTTCATCATGATGAAAAAAAATTTTTATAAATATTTAGATATATCAGTTTCTGATTTTCCCAATTCAGCTTCAATTCGACAGACACTCAAGTTTCAGTTTTTCTCTTTCAATGTTAGAACCCTAGTAAATGAAAATAAAATTTTATTGATATGTAACGCACATTAAAGCATTCCAAGCTTTGCTGCGAATAGTCGTAATTTCAATGATATGATTTGTATAACATAGATGATGTTTATTTATAACAAATGGACCGATTTATTCAGCGTATTAATATCAATGTATTTTCTAACTATATAAAAAATTAAGTTATATTTTGTCAATTATAAACATCACCACAATATTAACAAAAATACTGAATTATTTTCACCAGAGCGTAAACAAATTTTTTTAAATGATTCTCAACTTGTAAGGTTTGTTCACGTCGCAAGCTCTAACATGCTCCTACCATAGCTCCTATTCATTCTACCAAGCGCGTTGGAGTGAGTAAGAGCTATCGTAGGAGCATATTGGAACATGCGACGCGAACAAACCTATAAAAATATTGAATTATTACTCCATTGCAAAATTGTAGAACATATTTTAAATCTATTAATTTGATCAAATAAAAAAAAATGAGGAGCGTAGCACTCATAAAAAGTATGTTATGCATATGTGATATTAGTATGCGATATCACGTCTAAATGACTTGTATGTGACGTCACACTCAGAGAAAAAAGTCGTATCAGTAACTATAAATTTGTAGTGAAATAGCGCCTCAACTATATACATATTATTAAATTCTAATGAGAATACTAGATTAAGTGAACTAAGAAAATATAGTACGTTAACCATATAAACAATTTATAAATGGTTAATATTACTATATTTTCTTAGTTCACTTAATTTATTTATTGTTCTCTTATTAAAGCTTCATAATACATAGTTACAAATTTGTGTATGCATTTCTTATTTATTTTTGTCTTTCAAGTTTGAAACCAACGCTGCGCCTTTTATTGTAAGCTGAGTGGTTTTCTTCTTAGGAGAAACTGAACTCCGCTACGTCCCTCTGGTGACAAAGCCGCGTACTACTCGTACTGAGCGACCGTTTAAAAATTTTTGTCTAAACTAGAAAAATGTAATTGTTATATCTATTTGCATGAAGTCCAAGTAACTACTCAATGTAGTTGAGTCACTATTTCAGTACCAATTAATAGTGCATACAATTTGTTACCATGACTATATTTTTATAATATTCAGCACTACTTTAGTTTCTATTACTTTGTAAAACTAGTTACAGGTACTTCAATTGCAAAAGTTGTCAAATTTATAGTTGCTGGAACTATTTCGTTTTCTCTCAGTGCACGTATCCTTGGACAGGAAACATTGATAATCTCCGTCGTTAAATGGAGAAATAGTATTTCGACCGGAAAATTTATCTGATAAAGAACAATGTGTGATATGTCATAGGTTGGTGTATGGTGAAGATTGTGTATCAAGGAAAACGAAAGAAATGTCAATTGGCATGACATCTTTAACGATTAGAATTCAAATTTTCCAATGGAAGAGCTATATCTCTGCTCAAGGGGTGAACTGGACGATAAAAAAAAATTTTGTTATCAACACCTCCTTTCCAAGGATATGTGATGTCACACGCAAGTCATGCACACGTGACATCGCATATGTAGTCAATATCAAATATACGTAGACTTTAATATCACGTAGTTGTTACAACCTCTCATTACTTTTTCATTTGATCAATCTAATATATTATAAATGCGTTCATATAAGATATTCAATTAAGAATAAATATCGAGCTGAATATTCTTAATTTAAATGATTTACAATCATATATTTATATAGCATGGATAATATAAAGTTTCTTACTTTAAAAATTATCGAATGCGATATATGGCGTTTTTAAAGGAAAGCTTTGAATTCTGAGCGAATGTTATTTCACGACTAAATATTTAAATAGTCTTGTATAGAAAATAGTTTTTGTAGATGGATATATAACTTATGTAGTTTGTTTTTACGAATCAAAATTGGTAGTCAAAGTTTCAGTGTCGTTTATCTGTAAGAAATTAAATTCATTGTGATCGTAATTGTTTCATTCATTTAGAAAAATCATTAGAATGTATTTGCTTTCGTAAATATGTTCCAGGCTGTTGGATTAAGTGATCTTCTCTCTGCATTAAGTATAAATATTACGTTAAATGTTAGAAATCGTTGCGATATTTTTTGCGAGAGAGTATCCCAATATGATGCTTGGCACTGTACAGATGTATTCTTCCGATTTTTATTTTTTTCTTTTATGTATAATAGATTAATAGAAAGGAAACGAACTGTTAGCCTCAAAAAATACGCTTAACTCATCGATGAACTATATGAGATAACTAATCCAAGTAATATAAATTCAGAAGATGTCTAAAAGACTGCCTGACGGTAATTGGGTTAGAATACTTCTTATATGTTTAAGAGAAGTTTAAAAAACTAGAAAATCTCTTTTATATACAGGGTGTTCCGTATTTAAATGGCCGAACTTTCGGAG